>NW_010516884.1:386-12229 GCF_000687285.1 Phaethon lepturus | reverse complement strand
CGGTGTGTGTGGGGCTGCCCCGCCGTCCTGCCCCCCACACCCGCCGTCGCCGGGCGTCCGCGCGTCGGGGGTTTTAGAAAGCGTCGTTTCTGTCTGCGTGCGAGTTGAAATTAGGCCGGAGCCCGTGGACGTGGATTTATAGGTCTTTTTAACAAACCGCCTGTAAAAGTGGGTGTTTCCATGTTACCTGGCATCTTTTTTTTTTAAAAAAAAAAAACAAACAACTTAAAGAATTTGTTTTATCAACAAAGGGAGAGCAGAAACAATAAAACCCAACTTAAAGTATACTTGTGTCCATGTCGAGTTCCTGTGTGACTGGAATTGCAGCCATTCTCTCAGAAGGAACTCCTGTCTCTGTGAAGCCAGCTTTTTTTAAGAAACTTGTAAGAGCTTTCTCAAGTTCCTGTAACTTAAAGCGTTTTATCCTTTTTGATGAACTTGCCTTTTATATTTATTTTTCTGTTCCACAGTATTTCCGGGCCAAGTGGAAAAAAATCCTGTGAGGAGGGTCGGTGATAGACTGGATGGATCCCCACCATTTTAAGCTGTACAAGAAGATGCCAAAGTGTTGAATGCATTGGTTAGTTCTTTGCTTATACTAACAAGAAGTGTTTTGACTTTTTAGTCCCAGCTTAAGCAAATGAATGAACGAGGAAGAACCTCCTCTCCTCTGATGCAAAGGGATGTTGTATGTGCTGGAAGCAAGTCTATACCAGAAGCAGCTTTTGAAGGATGCGCATATACTGAAAAATTGACTGAATGGAAGGCTAAGGTAACTGTGATAATGTATCCACCAGATGTGAGCACAGCTTATTGCTAATTGAGAGTAAATGCTGGAAGAACTCTTTGCCTCCTTACCACCTCCTTGCTATCCCCGAAGCACCTGTTACAACTCACAGGAAACTGTGGTAGGAAAACCTGCTGCAGTTTCCCTGTGGCTTCTGGAAAGACCTGTGTCTTCCTCGGAAAATTGGGAATCTCTCTCGGGTCGTGAGCAAAAGTAACCGCTTAAGTGGACTTAAATCCACTAGTGCTTTCATAAAGCAGCTGTACAACTGAGCACTTTCTATTTTCTTTTGTATTTATTACAGAAAGTAGAATACATGTTTCTTTCTGCTTTCAGGTACTGATGTTGTACTAGTCTTGCTCCTCTACTTTGAGTCAGCATGTCGAAGAAGTCGGAGGCTCCGCTTTCCTTGTCTGATTGCCTCTGCCAAATTTGCATGGAGATCTTTGTGGAGCCCGTGACGCTCCCATGCAACCATACCCTGTGTAATTCTTGTTTCCAGCTGACCGTTGAAAAGGCCAGTCTGTGTTGCCCTTTTTGTCGGCGTCGAGTCTCGTCTTGGGCACGATACAATGCCCGCAGAAATACTCTTATCAACTGGGAACTCTGGGAAAGGATTCAGAAGAATTACCCGAAGGAGTGCGAGTGTAGGATTAACGGCCAGGATTTGGAAGAGGAAAGTAAGAAAGATGTCTCTTGTTCTGGGATGTCTCTGCTTTACTAAAGTAATTACTGTTGGTGGACTTTGGATGTTGTGAAATAAGAAACTGTGCATGGACAGGCTGTGTTTAGTGAAAACGCAGTGTCAGAGCACGCCTGTGAAAGGGGCTTGCAAGGCAGAGAAACGGCCCCCTGTGCCTTTTTTTGTTTGTGGCACAGAGGGTAAGGCATCTTGCCTGATCATTTAAGTGGATGTTTGTTTGTGCCTGTGGGGCAGAGCGTTGGTGTATGGCTGCCTGTCCTTGCAAAGGCAGTTAATTCATTACTGGTACAACTTTAGCTGTAATGTAAGTGGAGTACTTGCATGCACATGCATGTGTGTTTCCTGCTATCAAGTAAGTGAAGTCATTAAATTTTTTTCAAGTCTTAGATGCTATTAATTAGTTTGGTTAGAAATTCCAGGGCTGCAGTCTATCCAGGAGTCTCTGAGCCTAAAATTGTGGTGTCAGAGGGAAGGAAGTGAAATCAGCTTAACTCTTTGAAGAAGTATTTTGGGGTTTATTATGTTGTAAGCTCTGTTGGGGGATGCTAATGGGTAGGCTTGCTCTATGACATGTTGTTCCTCTTGCAGTATTATGAAGTCTCTTTAATCACAAAAAGTGAAAGATGTAACTTATGGTCAGCATACTTATTTGCTTTATATACAGTGCTTGGAAAACACTGATGACTCTTGCCACTCTGTTAACACAGTGCTGCTTTATTTTGTTCCCTTGTAACACAAAGTGCTTCCCCTGCCCCCGCCCCGCAACAGCACTCAATTTAAGTCAAGTCGATCCCGTGACAGGGTATGGAACTGATCTTTTGTTAAAATCTTTCGATTGACTGTGATGATCTTGCTTTGTTCCTCACTTCTTTTTTCCCTTCCTCTCATTTAGTCTGTATCCCCCATCCGCAACACCAGCTGAGCAAGCCTGGGGAACTGAGGCAGGAATATGAAGCAGAGATTAGCAAGGTAAGTCTAAAAACATAGTTAAAAGCATAAATGCTTTGTATCTAGTTATTTTAATTGTTCCCCCACACAGCTGTAACGTTATTTGATGAAAAAGAAAGATACTTAAAAGGGCGTTGCTGCTGCAAGAACACACTGGTCATTCCCGAAGCATGAATTACATTTTTATCCCTTAGGGGAGAGACTTACTTACATTTGACATGAGGCAACATTTCTCATGTTTTTAGTTGATCTATACCTACTGCCTCATGCTTTTAATCAGTCCAATAACATGTGCTGCCCCGCTCCTAGCCAATACCTCGCACTTCCCAAAACTCTGCAGAAAAATTCTTTCAGGGTTAGTGTCATTTTGCTGTCTGCATCCCTGCCCACACATACCAAAATGGCTTTTGTAGGTCATCAGATGCACGTAAAGTATTTTAGACTAGCAAATATAAAAATTTGGGACTGTTTTGGCTTTGGTCTTGTACTTGCCCTCATCATTTCCCTTCCTAAGTAGCAGATGGCAATTAGGTCAGCCTCAGTAATGAACATACAGCATTTTCTTTCTTATTTGCTCACTTCCTTGTGTTCATTTGAAAATCAGAAAAGGTTTTTAAGAACTCTTAATGTTTGCCTGCTTAAGGATCCTTCTTCCTCCAGTTTAGACACAGTAGTAATAAGAATTATAGTTGGAAATAGTATGGGAATGCTCCTTTCCCTGATAGCTCCGTTGCTGGCTGTTACAAGAGCACATGAGGCAGACGACCGTGGGATTCTCTTTTATGGCAGGGGATAAGATTGATTGGCAGCAATAGTATCAATGGTTAATGGAGGTGGTGCCCAAAAGCAGTGAAATAATTAATGGTGTCTGGTGCCAATCATAAGACATCAATACATCATTTGAAACAAACTCTAACAGAGCTTGTGTGATAGTACAGGTTAACGCTCTTCTCTACAGCAAATTTCCAAATTCCATTACCCAGTTAAGAAACCTTTATTCATTCTTGATGTACTTCGCTGTCCTTGTGGAGTTACTGACAGCTGATTTGCCAAGAGTGGATGTCTGCCAGAAGGAAGGCAGATTGAAAATTCCTGGTCTGCCGCTTTGGGTTTTGCATGTTTTAAGAGAGCAGAAGGACTCTTCTAGAAGAGAGATGTGCTGTCTTTTAGGCATCTTGTGCTAATACTGAGATTACGATGACATAAGCAGGTTGAGCAAACGCTGTGGTCTAGCTGGCATCCAGCTTTATAAAGAATTTTAATCTGAGTTTCTCTGTAGATCCATGTATTTGGAGATCTTAGTTTTTGTTACTAACATTTTGAAAAGCTGAGTAATGGAATTTAACCTTGCATGCTAGCAAGGTTAATGGTGTAGTCTTACAGAAACCAAAAGGTAGGTCACTGCTATCACACTGAAGACTCTACACACAGTATTAGTTTGATTCTTAAATCTTTGGAGATTTGTGTAATTAAATACCGGCTTTGAAGTGTGCAGAGTGTCATTGTCAATAGTGGATCGTTCACATTCAAGGAACGTCAGCTGAGAGGTTCTGGTGTAAAGTGTGGTATTACAGTGGTAACCTTTAAAAAAAATAAAAAAATCTTTTTAGGTGGAGGCAGAAAGGCGAGCGCATGAACAGGAGGAGAACAAGGCAAGTGAGGAATACATTCAACGGCTTCTAGCAGAAGAGGAGGAGGAACACAGATTGGCAGAAGAGAGACGGAGAGAGATGGAGAAACAGCTGAAGCAAGATGAAGAGTTGGCCTGGCAGCTGAGTAACAGTCTGGTGAGTTAGGATCGAGGGGGACAGTAGAAAACGTTGCTACAGTGCAAGCAACTTAGACTTCTCAGAGAAAAAGTTAAAATTTTGAATAATTTAAATTTATTTTCATCGTAGTTGGGAGCTGTTGTCAGCCCCCAGTACTTCAGATCGTTGATTGACAGTTAACTTCTAAAGAACCAGTGGGAGGGTGAAATACCCCAAACATTTCTACCTTTGTGATCCTCACTTGAAACGCGTGCTGGATGTTTTCTATGTGAAACATTTTAAAACATTGTTTTTCTTCTGAATACTTTCTTTTCCCCATGATTTTAAAAATACTTCTTTGGAAGAAATTGATGTCTGTAACCTGTACTGAAAAAAAGGAACGTACGATGAAAGTTTACCTTATGTTTTGGGGTTTTGTTTGTTTGTCTTCTAATTTGTTTTGGGGTTTTGGTTGGTTGGTTTTGCTACCTGATAATAGTCCTAATGAAACCTGTTTACTTATTTGAGCAGAACATGTTGTCCCTTGGTGCCAGATACAGGAAAGTATACAGAGCATGTAACATTTCTTCTCCCATAACTATCCATTACTTACAGTACTAGAATTCTTTGGACAAGAGTAACTAATTCTGCAGCAGAAACAAAGTAGTTGTCTGGGTTTTCTCCAGTTTGTGTTGTGTTTTGTTTTATATGATGCTGTTTTCACTCATCTTCAAAGAATGACAATTCCCAAGGCCATGTACTCAGCAGTCCTTCACCAGCAGGCAGTGTCTCATCTGAAACGTCCCCAGCTAATTTGTGCAAGGTGAAGAACAAACCAAGCAACTCTGGAGACATTCAGAAGTAAGCAATTCAAGTTTTTCTTCTTTAATTATCGCTCTGTTTCTTGATATAGTGTCCCTATGCTTCGTTTGCTTCTTTGGAATTCTGTAGTCCAACTTCCCTGGATAATCTGGGGCAAATTTAATCTGTTGAATGTTAAAACATCTCCTCACAGGACGATATGGAGGAGAAAGGAAGTGCTTGCCCTTCTCTTGTTGTTTTTGTTTGTCAGAATGCACCTGAAGATCTTGATTAATGTAAAGAACTGACAATTCAAGGAAAAAAAAAAGTTTAAAAAGGTAAACTTTCTTTTTTTCCTTTTAAGGTATCTGTCTCCAAAGCTTCATCATATGTTGGGATCAGCATCATTCTCTAGAACAACAGGAAGAGGCAGGAGTGACTCTGGCTTTGTGGTAACTACAACCATTTTCTTATAAATCTCAGTGTTAGTAAGAATGGGTTATTTTCCCCTTGCCTGTAGGATTGCCAGTCCTATAGTCCCCTTGCACATTGGCGCTGGGCAGTTCATCTTCCCCTTCTTGAACTATCTTCAGTGTTCATGACTCCCCGAAGTGGAAAGGGAAGAAACCATGCTGGACAGTCTGCTGATGCACACCTACAGCTCACCTCAATATAACTATCATATTCCATATGTCTGGCTGTCTTATATTTCCTGTTAGGCTTCAAAAGGTGATGAGCAGGCTTGGACAGTTGATTTGAGTCATTGGTAAGAGGAGAATGCTGCTGTTGTGTTTTCAGTCCTTTAGCTAGGATTCTGTAGGCTGTGTTAAGTATTTTCATTATTACTAAACTTTTTTTTTAAAAGAGAAGAAGCCTATTTAATATCCCAGAGTAGTTAAGAGCAGTGCAGCTATGAGAAGTGAGATTTGCATTTTATTCATACCCATTGGCTTTTGATAAATTTACTTTGTTAGTGGTCTCTCCCTTTTCTTCAGGAGAGCAATAGCAATGAAGGCAGCAGTTCTGCGTGGCAAGATGAGCAAGAGGAAATGCCAACACTGTCTCCACAGCTGACCGGTGTGATTAAAGATTCCAGTGCTAAGGATTTGTTTTTGGAATCGTGCATGAACTATTTTGGTGCCTCAGCTTCAGGGGAAAACACTGCTGTCAAGCAGGAAAAAACACCAGGACCGAATTGTCTAGGAGACCAAGTCCCACATGCGCTTGATGGAACCACAAAAGGGGAATGGTCTACAGCAGTTCTTCAGAGATCTGAAGGAAGAGATGATGGAACTGAGTCAGACAGTAGCAGTTCAATACTTGTAAAAAGCATTAACCTTGAAAACTCTGCTGAAACTCATGCCTGTATTCAGTCAGCAACAAATTCTGTGATGTCTGACAGCAAAAGTGTAACATGTGACCTCACGAAGGTGGCTAGACACTTAGATGAAGATAAACCAGAGAGACTGCAGGACGCTAAGGAGATTCCAAAGAGAAAGTTGGTGGAGCCACCAGCTGAAGCAGTGGTTGACTTGTGCATGCTTGATAAGAGGAGAAGAACTCTTCCGGAGAGTTTAGAGGAGCAAGGGGAGCAGATAAATGATTTTAGCTTGCAAATGCAGAAAGCCTTTGAACAGGAGTTCTATGAAAGGCGTATGCAAGAGGAGCAGGACAGGCTTCTCGCTCTGCAGCTACAAAAACAGATCAACAAGGAAGAAAGGACACTTAATCGACAAAAGGGCTCTCCAGATGAGTACCTTCTTCGCACCAAACCACCTCAGTCTGTGAAAGACTCTCCTGCTAGAAAGGGAAGTTCAAAGATGGCAAAAGACTCAAAGGTACCAAAAAAACAGGCTGAAACAAATCACCGCAAGACTCGGAAAGGTTCTTGCAATGAAAACTGGCAGTCCCCTACCAGGGTTCGAATGAAATCACCCAGCATCACGGGAGGAAAAGTTTTGAATTGTGTGGTTAATACCAGTGACGCAAATGATATTTGTTCACTACCTAAGAATAAGCAAAAGACGATTCTTCAGATGTTTAAAAGCTCTGTTGCAGAGTAGATCAACAGAACCACAGACACAGGGTGGTATGAGAATTAAAAGCCTGGGAATGCTTTCTCCTGTTTAGGCAAAGCTTCCTGTAAACAGTTTTAAAGTTATTGGTTTTGAGGGGGATTGCTTTGAGTCACAAATTGTGTATTCTGAGAAGTTTTAATAACATATGCCCCCAGACTTGAAAAAATCCTAATTGGTCTTTTCTTGACTACAGCTTATTTTCTAGCACTTGCATTTACATAATTTTGAGTGTGAATACCGTTAGTGTTTAAAAGCAAAAGTAACTGATGGTCTTATTTTAGAATGTGAATTTGGAGCCTTTTATGGAAAGGATGCACATTCCACAGGGGAAAGAAGCAACAAAATGCGTCTGTATTTCCAATTGTCTGCCAGCTGCAAGGTTGAAGCTTGACTCGGCACAACCGCTGTTCCTGTAGCCTAAATCCCAATAATGTGCTTTGGTTTATTTGTTGAATTGCATTGTTGTGTGACAGTTAGCAGGAGTGTAACCAGACAGCTGGTCTTGCAGACTCCTTTCCCTCTTGTATACTAACTCCTTTCTTAGACAAGAGGGAAAAACCAGGCCATTCTCACACAGCCAAGGCTAAGGATCTTTCATAGATGCCAATTATATAAGAGGTTGTGGGCTTTTATTTACCTCGGTTTATAGAGGTCACTTCAGCAGATCTGACTCTTGCCGTTGTTCGGAAAAAGAGACATGTTTTCTTATTGCTCGTGTTCTGCAACTTTATTCTTGTACAAGAATATTACCTATCTTTAGTGCTGTTTAATTTTCACACTCAAACTGGTTTGAGTGATTAAAAACACTTACTATTAAAAAAATAGTCCAGAAGACCATTACAATGGAGAAAGTTAAACCAGAAGGGGGAAAAGCAACTGAAAACTGGAGTTGCCAGTTTTTGACGTAACTATAATTAAAGATTCAGATAACAATGCATGCCTGGCTGGAACTGTTTCCACCCCCTGCCTCCCCCTCCCCCCCGTTTTTAGAGGGACTATCAAATACTGTCTTCCAGTTGTGTTTAACATTATTGAAAAGAATTACAATTTAGACGTGTGGGGAAGCTTGAGGCCTGTGGGAAGTTGAGGCTGGTGAAGAGCTGACCAGCTGCTACTCAGCAGAGGAAGTATTCTTGCTAGATTGTTTTATCTGTTGCTATTATGAAACCAGCTTTTGGCCTTTATTTGCTTGTAATGAGATACTTTTCCACTGTACACATTTGAAAGAGAGCAAAGCACCAGTCTACATTGCTGAAGTGTGTGTGCTAGTCACCAGAGTTAACAAATGTTTTAAATGTCTGCTTTTTTTGATCCTCATTGATGATCTATAGACTTTAACTCGGTCCTGGGAAATTTGTAACAAAAACTTCAAAGAAGTATCTTCTGGTATTTTGAGGTTTTAAAAAAAAAAAAAAAAAAAAAAATATTGAAAGCATGAACAGCACACCAAGCCAAAAATGTGAACTGGCTTTTTTCTTTGCCTGCATGTCTCTATTAATGGATTTCTCATAAGTAAACAGTGTTTTCTAAGACGCTTTTTGAGAAGGTTACAACAGGTGACCAGTTGCAAATCATTCGTTGTTCCTCTTGCTGCCTAACCATTGTGCTAGAAGCCTTCCTTCAGTATAGTTTCTCTTTAATCCTTACCTTTGTTTGGGTTTTCTGTCTTACACATGCAGTCAAATATAATCTTTTGTTAATTAAAGTGTTCTTTAACACAGTGATATGGACTGTTTTCACGCTAGTGGCACTGGGCCTTTCCAGTCATAATAAGCATGTAAGAAGTAAACTCTCCATTTTCAAAATTTTCAAGGTGAGGAGAAAGAGTTTATTTTTTTAAGTCTGTTCAGCCTCATTTTACAATTGATGTGTGAAGTCTGATGTCTACTTTAACTTGCTCAAAAGATGGTCCCTGCTCTGGCCTTCAGCTCCTGCTTCCCAGATACCACATCTGAGACTGCTGCCTGTTCTCAAATATGCCTGTGCAGAGGCACCATGTGCTCCTCTGATTTATTGCCATTTTGGTGGAATGGGTTGTTTAAGGATTTTTGAGCAAGTTGGAAACAGTTTGGAACGGTGCAGGGTAGTTCCTGGCCTCTTCCCATGCTGGTCATCCCTGCAGCGACCTGCTGCCAAAACCGTGAAGTTTACGCCTGATGCAGCTGTCTCTGCAGTTTGGGATGCTTTGTTTTTATGGTCCTGACAGCGCTGCTGTTCCCCTCTAAGGGTGCTGAGTGTTTTCCCTGTTCTTCTCCATTGCTGCCTTTCACTGAAAAGAGTCTGAATCTTGAGTGTTTTGAACTGCTGGCTGTTCATACATAAGAAATAATCTTGAATATATTATGAATTCTGACCCTGGTTAACTACTGTATTTTTCTCAGACCAACCATCATTATACTCCAGTACAGCAGTGCTGGCTTTGGAGTTGCTTTTATGGCCGAGTCCTGATGTTTGATAGATACTTGGTGAAAAAGAAAGAAAGGGAAAGCATGTGTGGTCAAAATATCCAGAAGAGCTGAATGGAATGAAGCTAGAAATGAAATGCATATCCCCTAACAGCTTTGATCTTCATTAGGGTTAAACTTAATCAACTGCCCTCATTGTTTTGGGGCTAGTTCTGTCCCTGACACGAAGTAACACACTTTGTCATAAGATAGGAAGCATTTTGTTTAAAATCAGCAGGATCACGCAGTCAAGCTACGTACACCTCAACAACAGGCAGTGAGCTGCTGTAACAGGCAGGGGTCCTAGGCTTGTGCCAGCTTTGGCACTCATGGGACTCTCCACAATCTAATTCCAGATGCTAAAGGGGTAGGGGAACATTGAGGGGGGAAGAGGGCAGGGGAGAGGGCAAGGAAGACAGGAGAATTTCCCTTTCTGGCAGCAATGAGCCATGAACAACTAGTTCAGCTGTGTGTGAAGCCGTGTCCCAGCATACGGGATTGCTGCATTTAACACCAGTTTAATGCCCTTTTCTGCCATAAGCTGTTTTGTGGGCTCTCTTTTCCCTTGTAATGTGTCCATTACATGTCTCTTCCCTATCAGTTTTATGAAATGCACTAAATAATCCCAGTTAGAAATTTGATGGGGGGGTTGGCTTTATGCATCTTATTCTTCAGACTCGTGTAAACTCACATCCTTGCCATCAATATCAAATCATACTCCTGTGACTCAGTTGAAAATCAATGCAGAAGTTACAGAAATTAGCCATTTCAAAGGTCTAAATAGTACAGAAGTGTATTTTGGTGCATGTATATATTGGAGGGTGTGTTAGAGTGTTTGGGGGTTATTTGTGTTTTCCCAACTTACTGGATTTTGTCCTCTGTGTAAGAATGAGGGTCTCTCTTACATAAAAATCTTAATTTTTTTACAGCAGGATGGAAAGAAAGCAAGACTAGAAAGTTGATCATTAATTAAAACCCAACTTTAACTGCAAAATGTAGAAAACCTATAACCTATACCAGAAGGCCAGCCCAGCAGCCTTATCTGAGGTGGGGTACTGCAAGCCCTCAGGTCCCAAAGATGATCACATTCCTCGCTGTGTGCACATCATAATAATGCTCACCAGGCAGCTCTTCAGCCTGTCCTTTTAGATTTTTCTTGTTAGAGAGTGGAATTTAGCCACTGCTGAGTGCATTTTGGTTGCGCCAGCACCCTGTTTCCATTGCTGTGATCCTGAGAACTTTGAAGCAGGTGAAATCAGCTTTCACTGATTCAGTGGTGTTTGTGAGGCAGGAGTGTTGGAGATACGAGAGGAATGAAGCTGAGGGTATTGTTTAGTCTCTGTGAGTAGTTAAGAAGATGTAACCTTGAGGGAAGGAAAAAAAGATAATCACAAAAGGAACCCAACTGCTGAACTTTGAGTAAACTGTCCTAATTAACATCTAATTAACATTTAATTGGCGTAGTAGAAACACACCCTTGGGTAGGGAAGGCCCCCTAACCACAGAAGCCCCTTCCTCACTGAGCATGTGCAGTAAAAAAGAAGGTGTGGGAACCAAGAGGAACCAGGGTGACTGATCCAGCTTGCAAAAAATACTGATAACTGTTGCTCGAAGTGTATAAATATTTTCTGTGTGTTAACTGAGGTCTGCTAGCTGTGTGGACCTAGCACCCAACTCTGCGCAGATTTGGAATAAAAGAAATAACTCTGTGTCATTTTCAGCTCTCTGCGCACCGGGTGGAAGAACCCATATTTGGAACAAGAAGAGTTCTGCACGTAGGCTGCCTGAGCTAGTGTAAAGGTTCACTGCTGCTCAAAAGGGTGAGCTCACCTTCTGCCTTCAGCGAGGTCTAGTGATTTATTTGTCCCCTTTGTGAACAAGTTCAACTTACTCAACTGGCAGAAGGGGCTAAAAAAAAACAAGTAGCAAAGAAACCAAACACTTTGTCAGGCTTGGTCACTTCTCTGAGAGCCAGAGATGGTGTGGGGATGGGAGGTAGGGAGAGAAGCAAGAAAGAGAGCAGGTCTAGCTGTTTTCATGGCAGCAAGTTTTTTAATTCTTAAGCTCCTAGGGAAACCTCTGTGGTACTCACTTTGGTTGACACTTGGTAGGGACAAGGTGGCTCTGCAACACTCTAGCCTGCTGACAGCATTGGCAGCAAGCCAGCCACATGCTGTGCTATGTTGTAAAATAACTGAAAGCAGTAAGATGTTCCTTTTCAATTTGTGCAGGTAGCGTAGAGATCAAAAACACTCAGTGTGCTTGTTTTTGAGGCTGTTTCTCTTCTGATTTCTGAAGCGAAAGTATCCCAATAGCAAGGGATGTCCTGTAATG
>NW_010516884.1:0-348 GCF_000687285.1 Phaethon lepturus | reverse complement strand
GCCCTCCCTGGACGGGGCCAGCCACACCATTTCTTGGCCACTTCAGGCCCTACCTCCTCCCTTGCAGCACTTGTGGCCCCTGTACACGCTCCCACATGAGGGCCAAGGCCTGCCAGACCCCTTGCTTAGCTGTAGGTGTCTGTGATGAGGTAAATCTGCGCGGGACCTCTGGCTTTGTGTCACAAGTGTTTCATTATCGCCGCTGAGGCCTCTGCTCCTCGAGTCCCGCGATTAATGAAAGCGGAGGGTCTGAAATGTGGGGGGAAAACTCTTGCCAGCCGCGATAGCATTTTAAAAGCCACGGAGGCCGCTGAGGCGGCGGGGAGGGCCGCGTTGCTACGGCAACTC
>NW_010516883.1:67738-78237 GCF_000687285.1 Phaethon lepturus | reverse complement strand
CCCCTTCTTCCAGAGGTGGTAAACTCTCCTCTTTTCCCTGAGTCCCAGCAAAATCTCCCTGTTCAGCCAGGCCAGTCGCCTTCCCCGCCAGCTCTTCTTACGGCACATGGGGACCATCTGCTCCTGCAGCTTTAAGATTTCCTTCCTGAAGACTGTCCAGACTTCCTGGACCCCTTTGTCCTTCAGGACTGTCTCCCAAGGGACTCTCTCAATCAGTGACCTGAACAGGCCAAAGTCTGCCCTCCGGAAGTCAATGGTAACAGTTTTGGTGACAAATTCAGCCCAGAGTGCTGAGTGAATTGGCTGATATAGTTGCCAAGCCACTTGCCATCATATTTGAAAAGTCCTGGCAGTCAGGTGAAGCACCTGGAGACGGGAAAAAGGGAAGCATTGCACCCATTTTTAAAAAGGGTAGCCACATACTGACCTTTCAGCCTCCCCTCTGTGCCTGGGAGGATCATGGAACAGATTCTCCTAGAAGCTGTGCTAAGGCACATGGAGCACAGGAAGGTGATTCAAGACAGCCAGCATGGCTTCACCAAGGCAAGTCCTGTGTGACCAACCTAGTGGCCTTCTAGGATGGAATGACTACATCAGTGTCATCTCACTGGACTTCTGTAAGGCCTTTGACATGCACCCCCACAACATCCTTCTCTTTAAATTGGGGAGATATGGATTAGATGGGTGAACTGTTGGGTGGATGAGGAATTGGTTGTATGGTCACATCCAGAGGGTAGTGATCAATGGCTCAATGTCCAGATGGAGATTTGTGACGAGTGGTGTCCCTCGGGGGTCTGTACTGGGGCCAGTACTCTTTAATATCTTCATCAGTGATGTAGACAATGGGATAAAGAGAACTCTCAGCAAATTTGCAGGTGACACCAAGCTGAGAGGTGTTGTTGACACGCCTGAAGAACAGGATGCCATCCAGAGGAACCTGGACAAGGTCAAGGAACGAGCCCGTGTGAACCTCATGGGGTTCAACAGGGCCAAGTGCAAGGTCCTACACCTGAGTCAGGGCAAACCCCAGTATCAATACAGGCTGGGGGATAGTGAGCAGCTCTGCGGAGAAGCACTTGGGGGTACTGATGGATGAGAAGTTCGACATGAGCCAGCAGTGGGCGCTCGTAGCTCTGAAGGCCAACCGTATCCTGGGCTGCATGCAAAGCAGTGTGGACAGTAGGTCGAAGGAGGTCCCTCTAATCTGCTCTCTTGAGACCCCACCTGGAGTCCTGCGTCCAGCTCTGGAGCCCTCAGCACAGGAAAGACATGGACCTGTTGGAGAGGGTCCAGAGGAGGGCCATGAAAAATGATCAGAGGGATGGAACACCTCTCCTATGAAGACTGGCTGAGAGGCTTGGGGTTGTTGAGCCTAGAGAAGAGAAGGCTCCAGGGACACCTTATTGCAGCCTTCCCGTGCTTAAAGGGGGCTTATAAGAAAACTGGGGACAGACTTTTTAGCAAGGCCTGTAGCAACAGGACAAGGGATAATGGTTTTAAACTGAAAGAGGGTAGATTTCCACTAGATAGAAGGAAGAAATTTTTGACAATGAGGGTGGTGAACCACTGGTGCAGGTTGCCCAGAGAGGTGGTAGATTTCCCATCCCTGGAAACATTCAAGGTGAGAGTGGACAGGGCTCTGACCAACCTGATTTCATTGAAGATGTCCCTGCTCATTACAGGGGTTTGGACTTGTTGACCTTTAAAGGTCCCTTCCAACTCAAATTATTCTATGATTGTATGAAGAAAATGGAAGCAAAACAGGAAGCAGCTCCCTCTCATTATGTTTGCCCTTCTGTTCTATAAAATAAAATCAGTTACTTTGGATTTCAATTTCAATTTCAGCTAACATGCCCATTTTTGTGTTGCAGAAAGTTACTCTTACAGATGTGTACATTTCACTAACTGGTGAGTAACTGATGAATCAGTTCTAGCTGACAGACTGTTGACTTTGGCAGCTTTAATCTTATTTTTTCAAAATTGTCTGTTCATACTCACAGGAGATTAATCAGGTGAATTTTGGGACTAAAGAGGTAGACACAATAATACAACATTTGATAGTAGCAATTTCAGTGTTGTGAATCTGAAAAACAGTAAGAAAAATCACTGACAAAATTTGGAGGCAGAAATTCAGGCTCATTGAAGGAGCTGTGTCATATTCAGTCCTATGAGTTACCAATATGCTACAGCTGTGAAAAATGCAAATTGTGTCCTAGGATTTGTCATCTGTGTTAGGACCATATTAGTTCCATTATACAAAATTCTAGTGAGATCGCCTCTGAAATATGTGCTCTGGTCATTCATATTGAAAGAACATGAATTCAAACTGACAGATGGAGAGAAGAGCTTCTGTGATAATAAGGGAAATTGAAAGTCTATTATATGAGAAGGCACTAGAAGCACTGGACTTGGTTAGCCTGGTGACACAAAGGCGTAAAAAGGATAAGGTTGTTATCTATAAAATCAGCAAAGGGTACAGACTGTGTAAGGTAAAAGATAATATTGGTAGAGGAGCAAATGGATATAATGGGTATGTTTTGACCGAAATTGGAGAACAGCTAGTAATTCTATGCAATGACTATGTGTGCCCAGATTTTACAATGAGTAATGGAGGGAAAAACAAAGAATTAACACAACAAAGATAACTTTAAAATAGGTCTTCATAGGGTTTTTTTTAAGGATTAATGAGTGTGATTCCTGCAATAAAAGAACCTATTGTTATATCTATTTATTGCATGGACAATAAATAGGTTGTATGCATTGCAAGACAAATAGGTTGGAAATATATATTGAATATAGCTCTACATAATTTTAATTGTCTGGTCAAGTAGCTGCAATTATGAATCTAAATAAAGTCAACCAAGGTATTTGCTATAGAGTCAGCTGAAGGCCTGGGAATAACAGGTCCTACTGTTTCTACAGGATGGAATCAATTCCCTTTTTTAGGAATTCTTTAAGAAGAGATTTTCATCTTGCATCTAGGTCAGCATGGACTTGTACACTAATGCTGTGGCTAAAAGAATTAATCTAATGCTCAGCTGTTGTCATTTGATAAAATTAATCCCACCCATAAACTATAATAGGCCTGAGTGAGGAAAGATAATTGTCACTAGCAAAGTCCCTCAGATTACCTGAAGACTATGACTTAATACAAGGAAGTGGAATGTGGAAGAGACTAGGGCTGTCTAGAAGTGACTTGACCTGGAAGTAAATGCAGATTTATTTAGGGAAAAATGTAAGGAGTGTGCTAAGAAGATAACAAAAGTTATCTGATCTACTGATGACAGTGTGAACATAAAATGTTCGAAATAATAGAAAAGTTAAGGTAAAATAGCTCCAGGGACACATTTTGGTGAAAAAAAAAAACCCAACAAAAATCCCCTAAACCCACAGCTGATAATAATTAAACCTTATGTAAAAACACTTGAGAAAAGGACTGATAGAACAATGTACAGTGTGGTAGACTGTTACATTATAGGGAGAGTATATCCATGTCCAGAATCTGATTTTTTTCCTGAAATGTATAATCTTCTACCAGTCTCTAGCTATCGGTTTTCTGTGACCACTCTTCAGGATTCACAGAAAATTCATATTGTCTCTTTCTTCTGTTCTTTCAGCTTATACCATTGCTATTGAAGGCTCAGTTCTAGAGGTCCTTGGCATTATGCTGAGTGCTCACTTAATGCTGTTATGGTTCTGACATGAATAGAAGCTAGTGAAAATATAGATGGTAAAAATGAAAACTGAATATTTAAAAGTAGAAGAGGAGAGGCCTTAGATAATAAAGTGTAAATTCTGCTTGTGTAAGACAAGCATCTCAAGAAATGTGATTCAGGTACCTTAATACAGGCATCCAGTTTCATTCTAATGACATTCTTTGACATATCTTCTAGCTCAGTGTGGATGTCTCAGATGTCTTGGGTGTCTGTGATGCATGCACTCAGCCCCTTAACCAAACTAGTAGTAGTTTGGTATAGGCTCCAAAGGAGGTATAGGCCTGAGCCATATCCGGGCTGTGAACTCCTCTAGTTTCAATCTGTTCTCTGAAAACCCACAAAGGAGCAGGGTGATATAGTGAGCATCAATGCATATGAGCTTGTAACACCAATCACGCAATTAACACATGAATAGTGGGTGACTTTTCCATGACTTGTTTATCAAGGAACAAAGTTGTAGGTACAAAGAGTCTCATGCATACTTTTCCCACTGCGTGTAATTTGACTACAAGACAACCACTTTATTCCATAAATATGACAGCCTAAGTGAGCCTCATTTAAGCTCTCCCTGCTAGGCAGTGTGGCTGCATGGCAGTGATGTCCCCTTGAGCTGGGTTGCCTCTCAAGGTTATGCTTGAGGCAGAAAGACCCTTTACTAATGGCAGTTCTTTGGTAAACAACTGATATCACACATAACCTTGTAGTACAGTAACTTTGATTTGTGCCTTGGTAACTTTGATTTTGGCTTGGTAACATTGATCTTGTCTTGGTAACTTTGATTTGTGCCTTCCTAGTTTTGAATCATTGTTCAAATGATTATGCCATACAGTAATAGAATGAACTTTGCCATCGAACTTTGTTAAGTCGCACTTTCCCAATATCATATTAAAACCACTTTTGCTGATACATTTGATGGTGATTCTTTAAGCGGTATAAATCACCCATTTGTGACAGTGTCTTAAATGAACACCTGGAGGCTAGGCTGGAATAAATTAAGGTGGTGAAAAGGCAGTAGTACGTTCAAGCAAAGCTGAACAAAATCGTCAAAAAAAATCTCGAATGTTTCAGTCACCTGAACCATGTGTGTAACACGTGAGGAAGCTGCCTAGACATATATCAATAAAATGTCATTTGCAGTGTTATAAGGGAAAAAAAAAGGAAACTGCTCCATTTCTGAAAAGGGTAGAAAGGAAGACCCTGGGAACTACCAACCTGTCAGTCTCCCTTCTGTGCCTGGGGAGATCCTGGAACAGATTCTCCTAGAAGATATGCTAAGGCACATGGAGCATAGAAAGGTGATTCAAGACAGCCAGCATCGCTTCACCAAGGCAAGTCCTGTGTGACCAACCTAGTGGCCTTCTAGGATGGAGTGACTACATCAGTGGACAAGGGAAGAGATACCAGTGTCATCTCACTGGACTTCTGTAAGGCCTTTGACATGCACCCCCACAACATCCTTCTCTTTAAATTGGGGAGATATGGATTAGATGGGTGAACTGCTGGGTGGATGAGGAATTGGTTGTATGGTCACATCCAGAGGGTAGTGATCAATGGCTCAATGTCCAGATGGAGATTTGTGACGAGTGGTGTCCCTCGGGGGTCTGTACTGGGGCCAGTACTCTTTAATATCTTCATCAGTGACATAGTGAGATTGAGTGCACCCTCAGCAAGTTTGCAGGTGACACCAATCTGAGAGGTGTTGTTGACACGCCTGAAGAACAGGATGCCATCCAGAGGGACCTGGACAAGTTCAAGGAATGGACCTCTGTGAACCTCATGAGGCACAAGACCAAGTGCAGCGTCTTGCACCTGGGTCAGGGCAAACCCCAGTATCAGTACAGGCTGAGGGATGAAGGGATTGAGAACAGCCCTGCCGAGAAGGAGTTGGGGGTACTGGTGGATGACAAGCTGGACATGAGCCAGCAGTGTGCGCTCATAGCTCTGAAGGCCAATCATATCCTGGGCTGCATCCAAAGCAGCGTGGGCAGCAGGTCGAGGGAGATGATTCTGCCCCTCTGCTCTCCTCTGCTGAGACCCCACCTGGAGTCCTGCATCCAGCTCTGGAGCCCTCAGCACAGGAAAGACATGGACCTGTTGGAGAGGGTCCAGAGGAGGGCCATGAAAAATGATCAGAGGGATGGAACACCTCTCCTATGAAGACTGGCTGAGAGAGTTGGGGTTATTCAGCCTGGAGAAGAGAAGGCTCCAGCGAGACCTTATTGCAGCCTTCCCGTGCTTAAAGGGGGCTTATAAGAAAGATGAGGACAGACCTTTTAGCAGGGCCTGTTGCACTAGGACAAGGGGTAATGTTTTTAAACTACAAGAGGGTAGACTTACACTAGATAGGAGGAAGAAATTTTTCACAATGAGGGTGGTGAAGCACTGTAACAAGTTGCTCAGAGAGAGGTGGTAGATTGCCCAAAAGAGTTTGCCCAAAAAGGTGTAGATGACCCATTGCTGGAAACATTCAAGGGGAGGGTGGATGGGGCTCTGAGAAGCTTGATCTAGTCGAAGATGTCCCTGGTCATTGCAGGGGGTTTGGACTAGACGTCCTTTAAAGGTCCCTTCCAACCCAAACTATTCTGTGATTCTATGATTCTTTGATTCGTAGATCATCCATCACATTTCACCTGCAGAATAGTTGCACGAAAAAGGCACGGGTCTCCTGTAGGATATACATCTACCTCTAGGAATTTGAATTAAGGTCTTCATAAGAATTGAAATACAATTTTATTAAGTCCCTTTCTTAAATATGATGTCATCAAAACTTTTTGCAGGTAGAGCAAACATTAAGTAACATGCTCCGTCAGAACCATAGAGGCTCTATTCACAAAGTCAGCTTAAGCCACTATTGAGCTCCAAAAAACAGATTAATATGCCTCCAACCACACTTTAAATCCTCCAGTTCAATTTATATTTGAGTTCCATAACTTTATTTTTGACTTTTGGAAAACACTGGGGCAGCACTTATTATCACCTCCTGTGCATAACAGAGAATGTCATGAACGTGTAAAAAACAACTAGGACTCAGTTCCTCACCAGAAACTCCTTATCCCATGTTCATATGGAAGTCCCAGTGGAACAAAGTGTGTGAGATAATATTCTACAATCTTGTCCTTAGTTATACAAACCTGCTAAATAGCAAAAATGCTTACCATTGTTTCCAGAGTTTTTCCTGACTTGTGTTTTTAGGTAGACAGATATAGAGGCAGATTATTTAGATTTGCTCAGAATTAATTGATAACTGATTTTTTTCTTATTTTTTCTAGTTAGTTAAAGCAAATCTTAAAAATAAAAATATTATAAGCAAAACATTATCTCTATGCTTTGATCCTTAAAGTCTGTACAGATCCATAACAAAAAACAGCTAATCATTCTTTCCATCCCGCAATGGCAAATAAATTTTCCCACTGCAAAATAGGAATCAAGATGCTGTAATGAACTGCCAAAAATAATTTCTGAAAGCACTATGTGCTTTCTGATGTGTGTTCATCAAGGTGATTTCTGACAGAATGCAATAATATCTGAAAAAATATATGATATAATGTGTGCAAAAGTTATGAAGAAATTCTTTTAAAATAATAAACTAAGTAAAAAAAATTCCAGGTTTTTAAAGTATTTTAGATCAGTAGGAAGATTCTATAGAATAAAAGATTTTTTTCTCTTATTTCTCCAGAGGGAATATCATCACTGCATAAATTTATTATTGATTTGCATACATCAATATCTTCAAAATCTTACTACATGTCATCTCGTTATAAAAACAGACCTAATTTGATAAACTGAATTATTTGATACAAAAGACTCAGTGCAGACAATTGCATTAAGCCATGCTCATCTAACAACAGCTGAGAGTCTGTGGGGTCTCTGAGACCCCCGCAAGGTCCTAGAGAAGTACAGGAGATCACACAGGTCCTACAGAAGATCTGCATTGGCTGCTGGCAGTGTGGTAGGTTGACCCTGGCTAGATGACAGGTATATCACTCCCCTCCTCAGCTGAACAATGAGGAGAGAAAGTATAATGAAAAGTTTGTGGGTCTAGAAAAGGTCAGGAAGATGTCATTCAGCAATTACTGTCACAGGTAAGACAGACTCAACTTGGGGAAATTAGTTTAATTTATTACTGACCAAATCAGAGTAGAGGTAATACTAAAAGCAAATTTTAAAACACATTCCCATCACCCTTCCCTTCTTTCCTGGGCTTAACTTCATTCCCGATTCTCTCCACTTCCTCCCCCTGAGTGGCACAGGGGATGGGGAACGGGGGTTGCGATCAGTTCATCACAAGGTTGTTTCTGCTGCTTCTTCCTCCTCAGGGGGAGGACTCCTTACACTCATCCCCTGCTCCAGTGTGGGGTCCCTCCCACAGGAGACAGTCCTCCATGAACTTCTTCAATGTGAGTCTTTCAGGCTGCAGTTCTTCACGAACTGCTCTAGCCTGGGTCCCTTCCACAGGGTGCCATCCTTCAGGAACAGACTTCTCCATTGTGGGTCCCCCACGGGGTCAACAAGTCCTGCCTGCAAACCTGCTCCAGCGTAAGAAAAACTTACAAGCATCGAACATATACATCTCCAGATATTTCAGAGATATAAATGGTTCAGGTGACCTAATTTTAATAGCTGAACTCTGTTGGGGTATGTCTTTCAATGAATATGTTTCAGGCAATACACCTTAATTTTTCAGTAACTTGTCATATGAATCAGAATAAGAATCTCTGACATGACAACAAAAACAAGAAACTAAAGCAAAGCAAAACAGTAACAAAAAAAACATTTAAATGGGACAAAATTAAGACTAAGCTGTAAGTTTTGAAGATGTGTAATACAGCAAAACATAACACCAGAACCATTCAGGGAACATTTGGACAGCTTTAGGTCATCTTTGTCCTGTCATAAGGGGATGTTACAGGTATACAAATGGTTCACAGAATCACAGAATCATACAGTCTAGAAATGCCCTCCAGAGGTCATCTAGTTCTATCTCCTGTGCAGAGCAGGTTCAGTTAAAGCAAATTTTTCAGGGCTGAGTGAAATCAGGTTTTAAGTATTTCCAGAGATGAACATCCCACAACTTCTCTAGTTAAGTATTGCTTACTTTTTTTCTTGGAAAATTTCACAGTATGTTCCCTTTGCAGGCACAGTAAGAAAATTATTCCTTTTTCCACAGCTCAGATGTATCCAAGCACTGAAAAACAGGTTGGATCTCCATAACTATTCACTCTCTCCATTTCATGCTATTAAAATATACCTCAGGTATATGTGTTAGAATTCCTTTATGGAAAGAAAGGGGATTATTAGCATTGCAAACTCCATGAGCAGTCTTCTTTTTGAAAATAAGTTGATCCCCTAGAGCCTCAGTCTGTTAAATTTTTATATATGGCTGCCATTTTCTCTTGTCTTCTGATGAAACGTTTCGGTTCAGGTCTGGATGAATGCAAGATTGGGAGACTGTTGCCAGAGAAGTGAAAGAACTAAATGTGTGAAAATGGTCAGATGTGCTTATATGCTTTATACCTCCTAATGGTTCACTGCTTCATTATACAAAAGAAAGTAAAAGGGAACAAGGGATTAAACTCTTAGCCTGCTTTTTTCTGTTTTTCCCTTCAACTGTTTTTCCCTTTCTCTTCTTTCCATTTTCCTTTCTTTTCTGATTTAAATATATATATTATATATATCTTATTTATTATACATTCATGTATATTTATTTATACATAACAAACCAAATATCTATTCCAAATCTGCAATGCTCTTTTTTCAGGGCTTTAATCAAGCTTAAGAGTAGATGGGGGAAATGCAAGGCAAAGGTTAACATTCTATTGTGATATAGTTACACTCACTTGAGACAAAGAAAGTGTAACTTTCAACACTCTTCATTTTTCTCTTTTTCAGCTTACCGTGGTCCTTTCATCTGGTTTTCAGCGATAAGCATGTTCAAACGTTGTGAGTTCTCTGAAGATTTCTAAAGGTCCTATATACTGCAAATACCAATAGATATCCACAGCTTAAACTGTGTCAGCTATAGTTGTGAGGTAAATGTTTTGTTCTAGTCTTGCAAATCATGTTTGATCTTTAACAAATCTTCAGTTATTTCCTAATATTTTTCACACTCAGAAGGCATTTCTATGGCATTTTTAAATGTTATCTCAGAACAGGCAAATATCTGCAGCTTCCGCAGAAAAACAACACTGGTCCTGGTGATCTAGATGCCAAAGTAACCTGTAATAAGTCATTCTCTCCTTCTGAAAATGTGAAGGTATTCCTGGTAGGATTAGACAAATACATACCTGATCTGCACAAATTCAATTGTCAAGATCTGTTTAAATAAATCCTGGAATGTTCTTCAGCCCTGAAAATCATCACAGCCAAAATGAGAACAACATACAAATAGATAGTTGTGGACAGGGGAAAGCAAACCTTACAGACAAATAAAACTATATACCCATTAAATACTGCAAAACAAGTGTCAAACACAGTTTGTCAGGGAGTTTGATTAGTAAAATAATTTAAATGTGTCTTATCTACTTTTTTGTTTTAGCAAAGAATTTCCTTTTATAACAGTCTTTACCTTTTATTACTTTTCTGATACCACCTTTATCTTATAATCTCTTGTATACTCCTTGTTGCCAGGAGTAACTTTGTTCATTTTCTTTCTCTTCTTTTTAGTTTTTGCTTCCCCTGTATCATTTTCTAACTCAATAATTACATATTATTGAGTACATGGGAAAGGTTGAGGTACTGAAGGCCACCTTTGCCTCAATCTTAGTAAAGTACGTCTTCGTAAGC
>NW_010516883.1:46664-67679 GCF_000687285.1 Phaethon lepturus | reverse complement strand
CCAAGGCCTGAAGAGCAGGAGAAAAAGTCTGGAGCAAGGAAGACTTACCCTTGGTGGCAGAGGAACATGTTTGGGAACAACTTAGAATCATAGAATCATAGAATGTTTTGGGTTGGAAGGCGCCTTTAAGGATCACCTAGTCCAAGATCCTTGCAATGAGCAGGCACATCTTCAACTAGATCAGGATGCTCAAAGTCCCATCCAACCTGACCTTGAACACCTGCAAGGATGGGGTATTCACAAACTCTCTGGGCAACCTGTTCCAGTGTTTCACTACTCTCACTGTAAAAAATTTCTTCCTTATATCCAATCAAAATCTACCCTTTTTCAGTTTAAAACCACTGCCCTTTGTCCTGTAACTACAGACCCTGGTAAAAAGTGTTTGTCCACCTTTCTCATAAGCCCCCTTTATGTATTGAAATGTCACAATAAGGTCTCCCTGGACCCTTCTCTTCTGTAGGCTGAACAACTCCAATTCTCACAGCCTTTCAGCATAGGAGAGCTTTTCCAGCCCTCTAACTATTTTCATGGCTTTCCTCTGGACCTGCTTTAATGGGTCTATGTCTTCCTTGTAATTGGGACCCCAGAGCTGGATGCAGTACTGCAGATGCAGTCTCAACAGAGTAGAGTAGAAGGGCAGAATCACCTCCCTCAGCCTTCTGGCCATGCTTCTTTGGATGCAGCCCTGGATAGGATTGGTTTTCTGGGCTCCAAACAACATATTGTTGGCTCCTATCTAATTTTTTGTCCACCAGTATCCGCAAGTCCTTCTCTGCAGGGCTGCTCTCAATCCATTCATCCCCATGATACTGGGGATTGACTCAACCCACGTGCAGGACCTTGCATTTGGCCTTGAACTTCATGAGGTTTGCATGGGCCCACTTCTAAAGCCTGTCAAGGTCCTTCTGGATGGCAACCCTTCCATCTAACGAATCAACTGCACCACTCAGCTTGGTGTTCTTTTGATCATATAAACAGATAAAAATTCGGAAAATATAGCTATTTTATTTTCCTATATAAAGTACTTTTTCATTCAAGGAAAGTAAGTTCCTCATAATGTGGGAAATGTTTACATTAATATTTTTCTATATCTAACCTTCACAGTTTTTTATCTTACCCTCTGCATTGTTTTAATTATAGAATTACACGCTGAAGTAGCTAGACACTGTGAAGGAAAAGCAAATTATTTTACCTTTTTTTTTTTACCTTTTTTTTTTTTCTTTCTTTCTTTCTTAGAAAGACTTATTTTTCTTCCACCAATCTCCTATTTAGAGTCACAATGAAAAACCTCAATTCAAGGAAAATGTAATTCTTGGCCTTTCATGTATTTAGGTTGCAAGTCCCATAGACCTAGCAAGTACCTGGTTGTGTTACAAAAAGAGAAAATAATTATAAATACATTTTCAGTGATGTTTTCATCTCAGGACTAAAACCAGCACTGAGATTAAGGTCGGACTCTTTTTTTGTGTCTTGTTACTTCTTTAACAGCTGAAATCCATTCTGTCCCTAAGTATTATACGACTGCAGCATACCCCTTCACTGTAACAGCAAGGCTGGTGAAGGAACAAGTATATGTTGTTGGATACCTAAATCTTCTTTCTGATAACGCCCCATAAAAACTGAGTTATTTTGTTTCAGCTACTTGTAGAATTTATCCAAGCAACAAAACACAGGACCCCTCTTACTTTAAGCACCAAAGTTAGACATTTAAGCCTGAACAAGTCATAATACTTTTGCAGTCAGAGAAGTGAAATGGGTGCTTCCATTGTAGAGTCCTTGATGGCATTCTAAGAATGACAGATAAGAAAGGTCAAATATGCTATCATTTATATATGCTTATTTTGCAATGGAGGATGACAGTCATATAGTGCAAATCTCTGGTGCATATGCAGAATAAGTGAAGAATACTTTCTTGAAGGCAACAAGATGTGTTGTTTTGCTCTTTGAGTAACCTGTTACATTACCAGAAAGGATCCAGCCTATCTTTTAAAAAATTAGAATTGTTCAGACAACATACATGTGTGTATATGTGTGTTCTTAGTGAAACTTGTTGAAAGATAATCTTTTTTATATCAGAATGACAATGAGACACTTGAATTTCTCTAAAAATTCAGAAAGAATATAAATGGTCCTTAGTCAGGCATTCAAATGGGATCTCCCCACACTGCTTTATTACTTTATTATGTGTACGTGACAAAGTTTTGGTAGCAAGGCTGCTGCAGAAGTGGCCTCTGTGAGAAGATGTTGGAGCTGTCCTGTACCAGGGACTGACAATTCCAGATGGCTCTACAAGGGACTGCAACCTGTGTAAGGACCCATGCTGGAGCAGCAGAAAAGCGTGAGAAAGAAGGAGGGGCAGAGAGAGGCTGATATGGACTCAGTCACCCATCCCACCTTCACCACTCTGGGATTTACGTAGAAGAATCAGGACAGAAGGAGCGAAGTTGAGTCTGGGGAAGCAGGGTCAGGGCAGAAATGTTGTTTTGAATTTTTGTATTTGTTTCTCATCACCTGAATCTATTTTGCAAGGCAATAAATTAAATTCTTTCTCCCCAAATTGAGTTCGTTTTGTTCATGACAGTAAATAGAAAGCAGTCTCCCCACCTTTATCGTGATCCATGAGTTTTTTCTTCCTATATTCTCCCCTGTCCTGTTGAGGAAGGCAAGTGACCGAAAGGCGGGTGGGCATTTGGCTGCATATGTTGTCAAACAACCATAATCACAAACAAGCTATTTTTCTCTGTTTCCTTCCCAACAAGTATTTCAATCTGATTGATATTGCAAGTATGAAATTTTTATATTCAAATTATGTTCAGATTCACATCACAGAGATTTGAAATACTTTTTCCAAAACCAAGATAATTAATTTAACCATCAGATCTTAAAACCATTTTTAAATCATAGAATCATTAAGGTTGGAAAAGACCTTTAAAGACCATGAAGTCCAACTGTCAACCCAACACCACCATGCCCACTAAACCATTTCCTGAAATGCCATATCTAAACAGTTTTTTAACACTTCCAGTGATGGTGACTCCACCACCTCCCTGGGCAGCCTCTTCCAATGCTTGACCACTCTCACCATGAAGAAGTTTTTCCTAAAAGGCAATCTAAACCTCCCCTGGCACAACTTGAGCCCATTTCCTCTCACCCTATCGCTAGTTACTTGAGAGAAGAGACCAACCCCCATGCCTCCACAAGCCCCTTTCAGGTAGTTGTAGAGAGCTATGAGGTCTCCCCTCAGCCTCCTCTTCTCCAGAATGAACAATCCCAGTTCCCTCAGATGCTCCACATGACACCTGTGCTCCAGATCCCTCACCAGCTTTGTTGCCCTTCTCTGGACATGCCAAAGCACCTCAACATCGTTCTTGTAGTGAGAGGCCCAAAACTGAACACAGGATTCGAGGTGTAGCCTCACCAGTGCCAAACACAGGGTTACAATCACTTCCCTACTCCTGCTGGCCACACTGATACAGGCCAGGACACTGCTGGCCTTCTTGGCCATCTGGGCATACTGCTGGCTCATGTTCAGCCGGCTGTCAACCAGCACCCCCAGGTCCTTTTCCGCTGGGTAATTTCCAGCTTCTCTTCCCCAAACCTGTAGCATTGCATGGGGTTGTTGTGACCAAAGTGCAGGACCCAGCACTTGGCCTTATTAAAACTCATACAGTTGATCTCAGCCCATGGATCCAGCCTGTCCAGATCCCTCTGCAGAGCCCTCCTACCCTCCAGCAGATCAACACTCCCACCCAACTTGGTGTCATCTGCAAACTTATTGAGGGAGCACTTGATGCTCTCATCCAGATCATCAATAAAGATATTGAACAAGACCGGCCCCAAAATTGAGCCCCGGGGAACACAGCTTGTGACCGGCCGCCAACTGGATTTAACTCCATTCACCTCAACTCTCTAGGCTTGAGCATCCATCCAGTTCTTTACCCAGTGAAAAGTACACCTGTCTAAGCCATGAGCCACCAGTTTCTCCAGGAGAATGCTGTGGGAGACAGTTTCAAAGGCTTTACTAAAGTCCAGGTAAACAACATCCACAGCCTTTCCCTCATCCACTAGGCGGGTCACCTGGTCATAGAAGATCAGGTTGGTCAAGCAGGACCTGCCTTTCATGAACCCATGCTGGCTGGGCCTGATCCCTTGATTGTCCTACACATGCCCTGTGAGCACTCTCAAGATGAACCACTCCATAATCTTCCCCGGTACGGAGGTCAGGCTGACAGTCCTATAGTTCCTGGGATCCTCCTTCCGGTCTTTCTTGTAGCCTGGCGTCACATTGGCAAGCCTCCAGTCATCTGAGACCTCCCCTGTTAACCAGGACTGCTGAAAAATGATGGAGAGTGGACTGGCAAGCTCCTCCGCCAGCTCCCTCAGTACTCTCGGGTGGATCCCTTCAGGCCCCATAGACTTGTGAGTGTCCAGGTGGCTTAACAGGTCCTGAACTACTTCCTCCTGGATTATGAGGAGGAGGATATTATTCTGCTCTACATCCTTGTCTTCCAGCTCAGGGAGCTGAATACCCTGCGGATACTTGGACTGGCTATTAAAGACTGAGGCAAAGGCGGCATTAAGTACCTCATTCTTTTCCTCATCCTTGGTGACAATGTTCCCCACTGCATCCAGTAGGGGATGGATATTCTCCTTGGCTCTCTTTTTCTTGTTAATATATTTGTAA
This sequence comes from Phaethon lepturus, assembly GCF_000687285.1. Classification (NCBI taxonomy): domain Eukaryota; kingdom Metazoa; phylum Chordata; class Aves; order Phaethontiformes; family Phaethontidae; genus Phaethon; species Phaethon lepturus. The sequence goes on along the minus strand of NW_010516883.1, from coordinate 62,995 downwards.
AAACATTTTTTGTTATTCCTTATGACCGTGGCCAGACTGAGTTCTAACTGGTCTTTTGTCTTTCTGATTTTCTCTCTGCATGACCCAGCAAGATCCCTGTACTCTTCTTGAGTTGCCTGCCCCTTCTTCCAAAGGTGATAAACTCGCTTTTTTTTCCTGAGTCCCAGCTAAAACTCCCTGTTCAGCCAGGCTGGTCCAGCTGTCTTCTGGCACAGGGAGACTGCCAGCTCCTGAGCCTTTAACATTTTCTTCTTGAAGAATGTCCAGCCTTCCTGAACCCCTTTGCCCTTCAAGACTCTCTCCCAAGGGACTCTCTCAACCAGAAACCTGAACAGGTCAAAGTCTGCCCTCTAGAAGTCCATGGTAGCAGTTTTGCTGACCCTTCTCCTTACTTCACTCAGAATTGAGAATCCTAGCATTTCATGGTCACTAAGCCCAAAACAGCCTCTGACCACCAGATCCCCCACCAGTCCTTCTCTGTTTGTGAAGAGCAGGCACCTCCCCTGGTAGGCTCACTTACCAGCTGTGTCTGGAAGTTATCTTCCACACACTCCAGGAACCTCCTAGACTGGTTCCTCTCTGCTGTGTTAGAGAGGAAATCTTCCAGAAGATGTCCAGTAAGTTGAAGTCCCCCAGAATAACAAGGGCTAGTGATTGTGAGACTTCTGCTAGTCGCTTGTAGAATGCTTTGTCTGCCTCTTCATCCTGGTTGGGTGGTCTATAACAGACTCCCAGCAGGATACCTGCCTTGTTTGCCTTCCCCCTCATCCTTACTCATAAGCAGTCGACCTTGTCATCAAAATCGTTGAACTCTATACAATCAAAACACTCTCTAACATAGTGGGTGGCTCTACTCACCACCTATCCTTCCTTACCCATCCCTTCTGAAGAGCTTATAGCCATCCATTGCAGCACTGCAGTCCTGTGAGTCACCCCACGCCCACCACACCTCCCACCAGTCCTTCTCTGTTCGTAAACAGCAGCTCAAGCAGGGCACCTCCCCTGGTAGGCTCACTTACCAGCTGTGTCTGGAAGTTATCTTCCACACACTCCAGGAACCTCCTAGACTGGTTCCTCTCTGCTGTGTTAGAGAGGAAATCTTCCAGAAGATGTCCAGTAAGTTGAAGTCCCCCAGAATAACAAGGGCTAGTGATTGTGAGACTTCTGCTAGTCGCTTGTAGAATGCTTTGTCTGCCTCTTCATCCTGGTTGGGTGGTCTATAACAGACTCCCAGCAGGATACCTGCCTTGTTTGCCTTCCCCCTCATCCTTACTCATAAGCAGTCGACCTTGTCATCAAAATCGTTGAACTCTATACAATCAAAACACTCTCTAACATAGTGGGTGGCTCTACTCACCACCTATCCTTCCTTACCCATCCCTTCTGAAGAGCTTATAGCCATCCATTGCAGCACTGCAGTCCTGTGAGTCACCCCACCATGTTTCTGTGATGGTGACTAAGTCATAGCTGTCCTGCTGCACAATGGCTTCCAGCTCCTCCTGTTTGCTGCCCATGCTGTGTGCATTGGTGTCGTGGTTTAGCCCCAGCAGGCAACTAAGCACCACGCAGCCACTCGCTCACTCCCCCTCCCGCAGTGGGACGGGGAAGAGAATTGGGAAAAAAAACTCGTGGGTTGAGATAAACACGGTTTAATAGGACAGAAAGAAAGAAGGGAACAACAATGATAATACCAACAAAGGAATGTACAAGAACAAGTGATGCCCAATACAGAAATTGCTCACCACCCCGTGATCAACAGCCCGTCCCCAAGCAGCGACTTCCGCCCCCCGGCCAACTCCAGTTTATGTACTGGGCATGACGTTGTATGGTAGGGAATATCTCTTTGGCCAGTCTGGGTCAGCTGTCCCAGCTGTGTCCCCTCCCAGCTCCCCGTGCACCCCCAGCCTGCTCGCTGGCAGGCCAGCACAAGCAGCTGGACTGTCCTTGACTGCTCAGCAACAACCCAAAACATCAGCATATTATCAACAGTTTCTCATCCCAAATCCAAAACACAGTCTCACACCAGCTTCTGTGAAGAAAACCAGCTCTATCCTGGCTGAAACCAGGACAATTGGTGTAGACGCACTTGAGCTGCACTATCGATTTCACCCCCAACTCCAGCATGCCACTCCTAGGCTCAGCTCTAGTGAGCCTGGTTTTATCCCCTTCCTCCCTCAAATCAGGTTTAAAGCCCTCTCGATGAGGCCTGCCATCTTGTAAGCTAAAATCCTTTTGCCTCTTTGAGACAGTTGCACGCTATCTGCTGCCAGGACGCCTGGTGCAGTGTAAACTGCCCCATGGTCAAAAAACCCAAAATTCTGTTGACGGCACCAGTCCCTGAGCCATGTGTTAACCAAGTGTGTTTTCCTTTTCCTTTCAGTGTTCCTCCCTGCCACTGAGAGGATTGGTGAAAACACTACCTGTGCTCCTGATCCATCAACCTGTTGCCCCAGTGCTCTGAAGTCCCTTTTAATTGCTGTTAAACTTCTTTGCACAACCTCGACGCTCCCAACCCACATAATCAACAGCAGGTAGTAATTGGTGGGCCAAACCAGAACAGGGACTTTCTTAGTCACATCACTCACCTGGGCCCCAGGGAGGCAGCAGACTTCCCTGGGGGTGGGGTCTGGTCGGCATATTGGGCCCTCTGTTCCCCTCAGAAGGGAGTGACCTACAACAATTACCCTCCTTTTTTCTTACCAGAGGTAGTTGGAATGCGTGGGGCTGACTGACTCACCCTAGGCAACCCCCTCAATCGACTTTCATCAATATCCTCATTTGCCTGGCCCTCAAGTTCCAGAGCCCCATATCTATTGTGTAAGGGCAGCTGGGAAGGTGAGGGAGGCCGGGAGGGGATTCGCCTGCTGCCCTGAGCAGGGACCTGGTTCCATTCCCTCTCATCTCTTAGGTTCCCTCCTTCTGCCTAGTGGCAAGAGGGTAGGGGATCCTCTGCCGCTTGTGGAGCCATCATCTGCTGCCCTTGTCTCAGGGCTGGCAGGGTTGGCTCCAGGATGGTAGGGTGTGGCTCCACACATTATGGCCTCTTACAAAGAGATCTGAGTAATATTGACAGAGCTAACTTCACAATTATATGCAGCATATCTATATGAATATAACATTGTATGTGAACTTATTAGTGAAAATCATAATGAGTGTCACCGCAGTGCCACACTCTCAAGACTATCTGTGTTTTGAATCCTAGTCAGCATCATTGCAGCATGATGCACCGTACTTCACTGACACACTAGGTTGCTCAGAGATCTCAGAGATGAAACTACATTGCACTTTTCAGACATGTCCATTGCCTCTCTTACTAAGTCTGTTCTGGTCTGTTTATGTGTACCCCTTGTGCCAGACAGAAAGCGGGGCTTTGTATGCTGTTGATCCAGACAGTTGTCTGGACACACAAAGATGAAACATATCTCCTAAAACATCATAATAGACATTATTATGCCTAAAATATAATGTAATTTGGATAACTCTGTAGTGTTTGGTGAAAGTCAAAATAGAAGAGCACCTACTTCAAAAAAAATCAACAGTCTCTATACTACAAATTCCTACGAGATCCCAAGAAGAGCCATTTTGTATGGCAGTATTTGAAAGTCTGACCTTTTCTTTCAGTATCTGCATGGAAGCTTCTGTTTGATGAACAGTATAAAGGTGTGATTCTTCATATCTGATGTCTAATATGAATTCATAAGCACTTAGACTTGACAGTTTTAGTTTTAACTATAGTTCTTTATTATTCTCAGATACATTTTTCTCATTACTCCTCTCACAGAGTTGTTCTTGAATATAGCTGTATTTAAGCTTCAGAAGAGGTTATTTTATCACTTTTAAAACATTGTGACTGATGTGTAAATGTTTTAACATTTTCAGGTAAATATTTCTAAGGTATTTTCTATCAGTTGCCAGTTTTTTAACTATTTCTCTGTGTATTGTCTGGTGGTGTTTAACTTCTAAAAAAATCCTTCTACTACTAAAAGCTGATGTGAGCTATCAGCATTGAAAACAGTACACTGGGATATGTGAATAATTCTGTGAACCCATCAGTAGGACCTAATGAATGGCAGTGTTCACCACCTCTGTAGCTTGTTTGAATTGTACCAGGCTAATATGCCAGAAACTTTCAAATTTAATTACAGATGAGGGTTTATTCATAAGCAGTTCGGTGTATAATTTGCCTTTTGGCCCAGTCTGGCAGTCCTTTTATTCAAGAAAGAGCTAACAGGGAATTTAATGAAGTTAACCTAGTTTGATGTTATAGAAATGGAGAATTGACATGTATAAAATGTTTCTAAATTATGACTGCTTTCATATTAACTGAAGTCATTAATATAATGGTAGTAAAAGTCAATATTTACCTACTGACATATCAAACTGTTCTTTTGGTGTGTGTATAGTGTGAACTAAAGTCGTTCTCACAGTCCTAAAGGTTTAAATACTGCAGGTTTTCCTCTTTCTTTTGTGAAAGAATGTTGAAGAGTGAATTCATAGCAAACCACAGCTCCAAATCCTCCCTATAGCAGAGTGAAAGCTAAGGATTTATCAGAGTATTGGAATAAAAGGTCTTGAACAGTGAACACAGAGGGGGAGCTGGCTTTTAAAGGTACTCCTCACCTCCAGATACAGAGATTTTAAAAATTTAACATCCTGAGAATTCCTCAGTCTCTCCTGGCTTTCTCTTGCACGTCTTTCTTTTGGGAGTTCTATTGGGAATATGAGGACAATGTGATGTGACATGGAGATATAGGTGTTTAGTATAGTTTTTTGTGACTTCACCAAAAAGACAACACTTTCCAAGAACTAAACGCTTCTTTCTTCCGTTTAGAAAGTGGAGGAGGAGAAAAAAATTTCAAAAATCCTCTTACTGGGTAATTTTAATCTTACTGGAAACCAAATAATATAAAACAGAGAAGTAAGTTACACTTACTACCTCTGAACTAGAAGAAATACCAGTGATAAATTGAACTGCCTATGCAAAGACTATGACTATCATTCCAGACTCTTTGGGGTACCCAGAACTGGGTGACAGAACTCTAAATTCTTCATCACGTTTGTAACCCTTGTGCAGATATCTTGGATTCCACTGAACATTTTAAATGGGACTTGGCTCCTATGCTTAAGTGAATCTTTCCCCAAGTGTCAGTATGTAGAGCTTTTATCCTCTTTTCAAATATATTCACTACAAGAACTTCTGAGTTTTCCCTATTTGTACATAAGTGGAAAGTCTGTATATCATTACGTTGTCTTGAAAAAGTAATTTTTCTGTTGTTAGAACGGATCTTCTGTAGGTAAATGCATCATAATGCTATTCCCATTAATATTTAAAATGCAGATGAGAATGCCATCAATACATTAATATGTAACACACAAAAAACCCAATACAGTCAAGCAACAAGAGGAGGCTACAATAACATGTGTGTTTGTGAGTGTGTTTGTACCTCTATGAAGGACGTGGGAAGAACTATCTTCATCTGCAAATGAAAAATGAATGATAAGTAGTTGTAATATGTAATGAAAGGTATTGATAAATCACTTGAACAGTAATGCATTCTTTGGAAATAAGCCAGTCATTGATGACAATTTACTGCAAATATTTTGGATTCAGCTGTTTCCAGAACTGGGATTATATATCAAAGGCAGAATCATCACAAGGGAAAAAGTAAAACATTGTATTATTCTTAGGAATTCTGAGCCAAACACTTCCACTTTTTGGTTGAACAGTCCTTATTTCAATGGTATCTGATTCTGCAGAAGTTTAAGCCTGTCTAGTAAGAATATTTCAGTACAACTTTATTGTTTTGGTGGGTTAGCCTTGGCTAACAGCCAAACACCCACCCAGACACTCACTCACTCCCTTCCCTTAGCAAACAGGGGCAGAAAATAGGGTGAAAAAACTTGTGGTCTGAGATAAAGACAGGGAGATTTTTTTACCAAGTACTGGGGAAAATTAATTTATTTTATTGTCTTTTAAAATAGATTTGGGTAGGGAGGAAGAAAGACAAACATCAAACCAACACATTTCTTCCCCACTCTCCCAAGCTTAATTTCACAACTTCACTCGACACTTCTACTCCTGCCTTGAGCAGCAGGGTGGGGTATAGAGGGAAATAGGTATGAGTAGCTCCTCTCTGCCATTCCTTCCTTCTCACAGTTTTCCCTTGTGCTCTTGTGTGCTCTGCCATGGGCTGTAGTCAGTCCTTCTGGAACAACAATCTGCTCTCAAGTGTGTTCTCCCGCAGGCTGTAGTTCCTTCAGGAAATATCCATCTGCTCCAGCCTGGGTCCTCTCTTTGTTCTTCTTCATAGAATCATTTAAGTTGGAAAAGACCTTTAAGATCATCAAGTCCAACCAGCAACCCAACACCACCACGCCCACTAAACCATATTCTGAAGCACCATGTCAACATATTTTTTGAATACTTACAGTGATGGTGACAATACTTCCAGTGATGATGACATCCATCCATCCATCCATCCATGACTCCCTCTCCTCCTTCTCCTTCCCCTATTCCTCCTCCTCCTTTTCCTTCTCCTCCTCCTCCTCTTCTACTGACCTTGGTGTTCCCTCTGCTATTTCTTACCCTCTTTTCCTTTCTTTTCTGCCTGTTCAGCATTTTCTGCCCTTTTTTAAACATGTTTTCACAGAGGTGCCACCAGCTTCACTTGTGGGCTCAGCTGTGTCCTGCAGTGGGTCCATTGTGGAGCCAGCCAGAACCAGCAGTCCCTGGCACAGGGAACCGACAACCTCTTTCAACAAAGGCCAGCTTTGCAGCCCCTGCTACCAAAACCTTACCACATATACCCAATGAAGTTGTAGAGCAGAAAAATTCACTTTACAACAACTTTTCGCTTTTTCAACTTAATATCCTACTTCAACATGCTCTAACACTTCTCCAGGACCTGTCAAAACTTTTGACAAAAGTATGGTTGAGGACCAGTGATTTGTCTAGGGACCCCCCTACTCTAAATATGTGCCATGTTGCTAATTCAAATGGTGCTTCTTGATTTTGTATAAGATTTTTCCTAGAAAAATTTTAAGAGGCCTTATTTTCTACTTTATGGGGGTTTTTTTCTTCTTTTGAAACACTGATCTTTATTTTATGGAGCATAAATATAGATTTCTGACCAGGTTTTATTTTTTTTCCTTTTTTAGATGAACCATACAGCTGAGATCTTTTTACATACATGGATATTCATTAATAATTGCTGGGTTTAGTTTTATACAATATGATGCACATTGGATTAGATTTCAGCTACTTTCTGTTAGCTAACTTAGTGTTGAATTTCTAAACCAATTGAGGAGTTCATTTAGGTAACATTTCATTTTATGTCTTATATCATATTTCTCTGAATATAAAACTAATATTAATAAAATTCTAGTTAAATGATGACACTACACACATAATTTATTTACATGCAACTTAATCCTTTAAAGTCATTTATTTGTCAGCATATTGCACTGTTGAAGTACTTTGTGGCAGGGGAAGAGGAAAGGTATTCTGCTCTGGTTTTTATTGGTTTCATTTTTGTCTTTTTATTTTTCTAACAAAAAGACAATTTTGTGGTTAAAATTCCTTGAAGCATCAACATTAGTTCCTCAGTGTAATTGATTGGTGGGAGCTTTCCGAGTTTTAATTTGTCCAATAGTTGCATAGTTGTTCCAATGGTAAATGAACTAGTTTAAAAAATTATTTGTCTGAGAATTCTGATCTCTATTTCACTGAAATATTCTGTGTCAGTGTGGAAACAGCAGAGCATTAGCCTTCACAAGTTTTAAGTATAGGGAAGATTCTTGAGCTGAACTATCCACCTGTGCATTATGTTTGAGGGAACATTGTGGACCGTACTTATGCAATCTGTGTAAACACTTGGTTCACTATGCTATAACGAGCAACAAAAATTGTTTTCAGACGTTAGTATCACATTGTTCAGACTATTAATGTATTTTACATCAAGCAAACTCTGGATTAAAAATAAAAATTGAAGAGAAAAAATTGAAAAAAAAGAATCCTAGGAAATCTGGTGGAGCTGTCAAGGTCTTCCCTCTCCTGTTGCAGTGGAATACCATAATCACTAGATCATGCTTTTTATGTATTCCTTATGAGTTTCTGGATTTTGTTGTATAGTAATTCAGTTTCAGTGGAAAGCATGTAGGACTTCCAGTGAGGTCCCTTTTTCCCCCAAACTAACTATAGTGTGGCTATTTTTTGAGACTTCTGGTTTTGCAAGATGAGGAACAAACAGAATCATAGTATTCTATTTATCATTTAACATATTTCTTTAGTAGATTGTTATTAACACAATGTCACTAAAGCTCTAACCTGATCACCTTTTCCTGTATTTGTGTTTTAGGAAGAGTGTACTCCAAGTATCACTGTAAGGACCTACTAAGGTTGTGTAAAGAGCAAGTGTTCAGGTTCTGGATACCAACTACAGGGGTCTGCCACTGAGTCTATCATCTTCATTGAGAACCTTGAGTAAAAATATTCAAAAAGATCTTTAGAAATGAAAAATAATCAAATAATCAAAATTTTTTAATCTTTTTTAAATCTTAAATCAAAATATTTTAGTCTTTCACCTTGATAGAGCATACAAATACAAAAATTTATATGTTGAAATGGTCTATAACTTTTAAGAACTCTGCCATAGAAGAAGTCCATTTTGCAATACTTCTTTTTCCATACAAAGAAAATCTAATAAAACAAAAATAAAAGGCAAATAAGTAAGTACACTGAATGGTTTAATATCCACAAACAAAGCATATAAGAAACACTGGACCAAAGCTTTCTTTCCTCTCAAAAATTTAGTAGTGTTTTTGAATATTTAATGTTTTTTTGGTGGTTTTCTACCTCCACTAAAGCTATTAGTATTAATGCAAATTGCAGCTCCGTAGCCTCAGATGTTACATTCAAAGCTCATTTTCTGATGTCATTATAGCATGGCTTTTTGGAAAAGTGATTTACTTTATTTTCTAAAATACTGTTCACTAGGATGTTCTCACATAATTAAGTCAATAACATTACTTATAAGCTCCACATAAAAGTAATTATTTCATTGTCAAATATTATGCTGATGAATGTAGACTAACGATGTAATTTGCTACAATTACTGCTGTTTTCTGAAAATTCTGTTTCAGCATGTAACTGTGTAGGCCTGTGATCACTTAAAGGCAGAAATAATGGAAAGTAACTCACAGTTTGGTCAGAAACTGACAGACTATGCACTTGAGAACCCACATCTTAAGAAACCCAGGATGAGCATTTCAAAAAATAAAATGTTATCCTCCTTGTGGCTCCAAATGCTTTCCCTCCCTTTTCTCCAGAAAATTAAGAAGAAAGCAGGCCATAAGGCTTTGTACTGTTCTACATGCTGAAATAAATGGTACGCTTTAACTATGGGGATATAACCCACTGTGGTGGCTTAATATCATGCCTAGACACTGTACATTAGGAAGATGTTATACCTGAGATTTATAAATAGAAAAAGTGACAAGCTTTTATCAGGTCTAAAGTGGGATTACAACGTGCTGTATGTAATGCTCTCTAAAATAACAGTATTACTGTCTTCCCGTTAGAGGTGCTTAAAAATCTTAAACTGACAAGTCCTAGAGCTTATCCCAACCTCAGCTGTTCACTCTTTGTGTTGCTCCTAATTATGTCATTATGGCATTAAATTTTCCTGTAGTCTTTCTTCTTCTACCTTGAAGCATACTGCATGAATATGCATATGCACGTACTTATTTTATACTCCCCCTTCACCCCGATGATCCCAGAACAGCCCTGGCAGGGACAAGACAGGTCTCTGCCAGGGGGTTGGGGTGGCCTTGGCCAGTTGGAGAGCTGGCTGGAGCTGGTTCCCCCGACCTTCACATAACTGTTACCCACCCAGAGGGAGCTGTTCATTGCTCACGGGAAACAGCCTGACAGACCCCAGGGGTGGGGGCAACAACAGCCCTTTGTGTCATGGGGCAGGGGGGCATCTTCTGCCTCCCTTACGGGTCCCCCAGGGGCAACCAGAGTGTGGTGGAGTGGCTGGGGGGGAGAAGAAATCCTGAGGAAGGCTAGCACCAGACAAGAACTCATGACATCAGAGAAGGTTTTGTGCTAGTGATGACTTCTGTCTGGAAGCAGGAGGGGTAGAAGAATCAATAAGGATGAAGGAGCAATAAAAGCCTTGCATGGTGACTCATACAATGATGTTAAAAAGCACTGTTTCCTTTATAGCTGTTAGAATATGATTTTATAATGTATTAGATTTCCTGAGGTCTGTGGCTCAGGCTGAGGTATAAAAACAAGCAAACTTGCTCTGTCTAAGCTAACTGCAGAGCCAGGAGAAAGCAGGCAGAGACTTTCACAGCTACTACTCACAGACCATTTCAGGCAAGGTGGCAGTACAACTATGTACAGACCCCTGTTACAAGAATAAGTGGATAGATGGTTTTTTCAAGAATTACATGGACTTGCTATTTGCCTTCTGAAATGCAGTTGTCAGAGAAGAAATTGGAAAGGCTGTGATAGTTCTGTTGCTTATCTGTTACTTGATCTCTCCTGCTGAGAGATTAGATCATGTTCCTGTTAAACTAAAAGGAAAAACAAAACGCTAGACACTTTCCAGCAAAAGATTTGTGACACCCTAAACTTCCATTTCACATAGTTCCATAATTCCTAGTTTGGAAGACCTTGCTGTTAAAGCTTAGGATACAAGAAAGTAGAATTTGAAGAATCATTAAAAAGTTTTCAGATTTAAGTCCACATTGTTTTTTGGATTGACCTTAATTCTCATTTTTTTCTCCAAACTGATTTTGCTTTAAACCATCTGGTCACCATCCCATATTTAATTTGAAATGATGGTCTATCATTAAAGATTCCTTTTCTCTGATGAATATAAGTTCTTTTCCCTTTTTTTTTTAAATAATTGTGCAGCATCTTTCCATTGCCAGGGGTACTGAAAACTGCTAAATTCTTTCATACAAACATTTACTCAATGAGGCCACTATTCTTCCAGCTTTTTTTTTCTAATTATTTCAGTCCTCTCTTTGGTAACAAATCTGATCCTGGAAGTTTTGTCAAGGCACATGGATGGCAGGGATATGATAAGAGACAGTCAACATGGCTTCACAAAGGGCAAGTTGTGCCTGACTATTCCCTTGGCCTTCTATACTGGAGTGACTATATCAGCAGACAAGGGAAGAGCAGCTGATGCTGTCTACTGGATCTCTGTAAGGCCTTTGATACAGTCCCCTGCAACAACCTTGCTGCTAAATTGAAGAGATACAGGTTTGATAGATGGACTATTTGATGGGTAAGGAATTAGCTAGCTGGCCATGTCCAAGTAGTTAAAATCAATGGCTCAATGTCTAAATGGAGATCAGTAACAAACGGTGTCCTCAGGTGTCCATATCAGGACCGGTACTGTACAATATCTTAATGACATTAACGACATAGACAGCAGGACTGAGTGCACCCTCAATAAGTTTGCAGACATCACAAAGCTGAGCAGTGTGGTTGACACACCTGAGGGATGGGATGCCATCCAAAGGGACCTGGACAAACTTGAGGAATGTGTCCATGTGAACCTCATGAGCTTCAAGAAGGCCAAGTGCAAGGTCCTACACCTGGGTCAGGGCAATTACCAGTATCAATCCAGGCTGAGGGATGAAGGGATTGAGAGCAGCCCTGCCAAGAAGGACATTGGGATACTGGTGGATGAAAAATTGAACTTCAGCTGGCGAAGTGTTCTTGCAGCCCAGAAAACCAATCCTATCCAGGGCTGCATCCAAAGAAGTATGGCCAGCAGGTCAAGGGATGTGATTCTTCCCCCTCTACTCCAGTACCTGGAGTACTGCATCCAGTTCTGGAGCCCTCAGAACAAGAAAGACATGGACCTGTTCGTTAGGGCAGGTCCAGAAAAGGGCCACAAAAATGATCAGAGGGATGGAACACCTCTCCTATGAGGACAGGCTGAGAGAGTTGTAGTGTTCAGCCTGCAAAAGAGAAGGGTCCAGGGACACCTGATTGTGGCCTTTCTATACTTAAAGGAGGCTTATAGGACAGACTGAGAAAGGCTTTTTACCAAGGCCTGTAGTGATAGGACAAGGGATTTTAAATGGAAAGAGGGTAGATTTAGATTAGATACAAGGAAGAGATTTTTCACAATGAGGGTGGTGAGGCACTTGAACACGTTGCCCAGAGAAGTTGTGGGTACCCCATCAGTGCAAGTGTTCAAGGTCAGATTGGATGGGGCTTCGAGCAACCTGATCTAGTCGAAAGTGTACCTGCCCGTGGAAGGTAGGGTTGGAGTAGATGGTCCTTAAAGGTCCCTTCCAACCCAAACCATTCTACAATTCTATGATTCTATGATTTGATTGATCAAGCTTGTATGTTCATAACAGTGCTATTCTGTAAAATTGGCACAAGACTGAAAAACATGCAAAGCTGTTTTTAAGGAAGATGAATCAGAACATATATAGAAAACAAAACAAAACAAGGAAGAAGTGTGTACCTATGCATTTCTGTTTTGTGTTCCTTTTGAGGTCTTAAAGATACTGAAAAACTAGAACAAGCCGAGGGGAGCAAACAAAAAAAAGACACAATGAGAATGGATAGACACAGGAACAGTTTGTCCAGAGACGCTGCTTCAGAGATATTAAAAATATTACTACATAAGACTCTGAGTAATCTGGTCTAACCTTAAGTTTAGCTGGGTTTTGAGCAAGAAGTTTGAACAGATGACTACCTCTAGTAGTCCCTTTCAAACTGCATTTTTTTTTCTGTGATTCCATTATTCAGTATTTTTTCAGTAGTTTAACTTAAATTATAGATAAGGACCGCAAAAAAATGCCAATGGGAAAAAAAATGTGTCAGCAGGAGAAGTAAGGTCAATAATCATAAATTTCTTAATATATGTTCAAGAGGAAGTGAGGTAGTAATGCTGGTACAGACACTAGATAAGAAGGAATAAGAAAGACATTAATAATACAGATGCAGTAGACATATAAAAAGAATACATTATTATTTTATATTTCATATTTAACTGGATGAACAGTAAACATTCCAAAAGTAAAAAAAACCAGACCATTCACCACAGAGACCATCAAAAAAATGGATCAGTGAAAAGGATTTATAGGTATACTTGATATGAGATTTGGAAAACAGGCTGTCTAGTAAAAAACAAATGTAATTCAGTCTATGTAATTTACACAGTGATTAAGAAGTGACTTGGTCATAGTCCAAAGTGTGTTCATAAAGAATGGATTCCTTACTGTTTCTATAATACAGCAACAAAAGTTGTCATGAGGAAGGGATTTGATATTTCTTAATCATAATTCACCAGAGAATCAGGAGATGGGGCTGCTACTGCCTAATTAGAAGGCAAATGTGGGGCTCAAAATATGCTTTACTTTGCCCATATGTGTGATATAATACCCTATCTAAATCTGCTGGCACACTATACTTTCTATTTTGTGATGGTGGTGTGTATCTGAGTGAACAAATTCTGTCTAACAGCAGTTGGTAGAGAAATGGGTATGTGGTACTCAGTCTATATAGTGAAAGTTAAAACCAGGGCATTTTTGGAGTCCCTTCTTAAAATTTTCCACCTTGGCTCTGCTTTCTGAAATTTGCTTTGATCTAAATCTATTACTTGAACAAGGAAAAAAAGTTCTACAATTACAAAAGATAAATTAATTACTATGAAGACCTGTAACAGACCCATAAAAGACTGAAAACTGTAAACCTCATCCTAAAGTATACTAAGGATATAATCAAATCTAATATTTACAATGGGAAGACTGAGTGACTGTGTAGAATTATGTGGGAAGTGAGTAAATTTTGTTATTTTGTTAACATGAAATATGTCTGCATCAGTCCTTCATATTAAGTTATGTTATGTATGATAAACGTGCTTCAGAAATTTAGAAGGTACTTTAGTATTTAACAGGAAACTTGTAATTCTTATGCAGAAATGAGTAAAAAAAATCCAAATCAGTTATTTTGTCTTTAAATATATTTAAATGCTTCATCAAAAGACAGTAGAAGTCTTCAATAACATTCTTAAAGATACTTGCTGATGAATTACAAGAAAAAGTCATTGCCCAGAGGAATTAATAATGGCTCTGTAAATGTGTATACATTCTGTCACAATGTTGAAGCATTCAGCATTTTCAAAAAAATAAAAATGGCAACAAACTTGAGAAAAGAACTTTTTTCTTTTAAAAGGTTGTTTCAAAATGCTAGGGAACAGAAAGCAAAAAAAATTCACATGGAAGTTACTGTTGTTGCCAATTTATATAGTTACTGAAATTAATAAAAAGTTTGCAAGATATTTCAATGTTTTGCATTTTCATTCCAGGGAAAAATGTAGTAATTTGTCTAAAATGACATAAACTGAAAATAATACTATTTTAAACATATCTCTTCACTGACTGTTCAAATGTAAACTTGGTTTTGTAATTGATGATGTTCATTGAACTATAAATCGATAATTCAACCTGCTGTCTCAGTTGTACTAATGATTTCATAGCAACGACAGAGGTACAAAAAACCCTGCATTTACCATACAAAAAATAGTTAGAATACACCCAAGAGGGCTAACATTCTACATATGTTTGAAAATACTTATATAGAAAAATAATAATTTAGAAGGGAGAAATAGCAAAAACTGCTGTGAATAATATGGCATGACTCAAACATGCAACAAGACTGTGTAAAGAAATATAGAACAATATAAGTGGTACCCACTTTAAATGTCTTTAGGGTAATAATTAATTCATAAAAAGATGTGCTACCATTGTTATAGAATGATGGACTGAAAGAATTTTTGGCATTTCCTTGTCCTAAGTTAGAAGTAGCAGACAGCTATCTTATAAAATGACTTTAAATAAAATAAATGTGTTGGTACAAAAAATTAACAGAAACAAACTAAAAGTATGAATGAAGGAAGATTTTTCTATGTGTTCTACATTTTAAATCTGGAAAAGATGAGATTATTGTCTTCAACTACAGTCATAACACCTGGTCAGTTAGTTGGTTGCTTGCAGGAAAGTTGCAGCAAATGTCCTAAGTAAAAAAAGTTGGGGTGAAAACTATAGAAAGCTAACATCACTACAAAGAGTCTGTTAACCTAGGTGAAAATATATGTAAATATTTTAATTGTCATGCCTTTTCAGTAGGATAAAAGTTTGGTCAGATATGTAGGGTCATGGCTTTCCTAAAATAACGTTTGAGAAAAGGTTAGTTAAAGGCATGCAGTGCTCAAACTGCATAGTGTTGTTCAGCCAGACCTGTAGGCAGCCAATGATTTATTTAACTTAATAATTTATTAAGTCTTATTAAACTTTTCACTAACTGGAAAACAAGAAGTTAGTATTCCCAGGTGGCTGGACTTGTGCCTAAATCCTGAGAGGTGAAGGAAGTAGAGTCCTGTCATATTCTCTTGTCTCTTGTCAGATTTCCTTTGTTCTGAATAACTACTGGACACCAAGAAAATATCAAGTATGAAAGAAAGAAGCAGCTTCATGCTGGATGAAATCTGGAAATCAAGATAAAAAAGATCTAAAAAGCAGTTCACCCCTAATCCAGAAGCATCAGCAAAAAAAAAAAAATCAGAAGCAGCTATTCTAGCAAAATGTGATGACTTAGAGGTTTTAGAGGTTTTCAGTTAACTGGGCGCATCACCATGATGCTCCATGAAGATCCTATTGCAGTCTTTGACAATACAAGGATACTGAACTTACTAAAAATGGAACTTGGAAGAAAGAGACATTCATACACACCTTTGATAGTGTCAGGTTTTTTAGATGATGGCTTATGGCTACTCAATTTGAAAAAGACCTCTAGATGGTTATGTACACATAGCCTGAGAGACATTTTTGTTAGTCAACTTGTCAAAAATGTCATTATATTTCTCTGATGCATTTATTTAAAAAAAAAAAGTTGTTTGTTAAAAATCTATTTATTTAGGAAAACTAGTTTGAGAGAATGTGATTTTGTAATGTGAGTGCTCATTTTATTCCATGCTGATCAGTTAAAATGAAAACACTTAATAAAAATCAGTTCTCTCAGATTCCTTGATTTTGATCACTAAAGATCATAGTGATCAACTCTTAGAAAGGGAGAAATCATGTCCTGGTATGGTTGGACCATAATCTTGTCTTGCCTGGTCAAGGTTTTTGTGGTCTATTGCATCTGTGTGATTACCAATCATGAAGACTTATATTCATTGTAGAAAACATCCAGTAAGGGTAGACACCTAAACAGTATATGTAAATTTAAAAATGCCTAAACAGTATGTGGGCAATACTTTAGAAAGAGGCTTCTGTGTTCTCAA
>NW_010516883.1:19974-46633 GCF_000687285.1 Phaethon lepturus | reverse complement strand
GGGAAAGAGATGGGAAGATGATGTCTGTGATGACATGTTTCTGCAGTAGCTCTCCTGATCTGTATTTGTGGCATGCTTTGTGATTTCACGACGTTGCCAGTTTGGAATTGATTTGAGAACTAGAAAAAAATATTTTTCTTTTTGGTCTTTGGGGGAAAAAAATAACAATGAGAGAATTGAGAAATGCCTTGATGTATGATCAAATTATTCTTTACAGAAACTAATTGTATGTGACTAGGAACAAGCAGGTAGAAATTCTCATTGTCAGTAGAATTGCTAATACAATTACAATACAATATCCATACATCCCTGTTTCATTCAGTTGGAAATCATGATTAAAATTCTTTTTTACCATGACATAAAGCCAAGAAATTACAAAGAATAGAAGAAACTGTAAACAAAATGCAACCTAGCACACAAGGGAAAGCTTTGATGAGAAAGAACAACATTACTACCATAGCAACAATCTGTCGTGTATGCAGTTTCTTAACTTTAAATGTGGGTTTATCATTTTAGTGGGTGAGAGAGGTGCACTGTAGTATTTTTATGTCTAAATCTTAAGCTTGGGCTTCCAACACTGAAGATTTTTTTTCTTGGTATTAAATCTGTTCCACTAAAAGGATGTTAAATTGGTTCACTGTATTCTAATGAAACAGGTGGATTTAGGCAGTGAAAAATTATAATGTAATAGAGACCAATTACTGCTGAAAAGAAAAAGAATGGCTGTGTTGCCATAACATTAATTAAAAGAAGTGAACATCTAGTGTATGAAGAATGAATTGAAAATATTAAACTGGAATCTAATCTCATAAGAGGTGAGATGAAGGGCAAAAACAACCACAAACCACAAGGTAGGAAAGGGTTATGGGTGATTGCACCTGAGTCACATGAATGTGTACATGAAGCTTTGCAATTTCTGTCTAGAAAACTCCATAAAAAATGTGTGTCCATGTCATTCATGCATGTGCTGTACAACTCCCTGAACAGTGAGCCTGAAATAGAGGATATGCTATAATTGTAAAACATTCTAGAGGACTGCAAGTCAGTTCTGCAGGTCATGCAATACATCAAAAAGGCATCAGAGTTACTATGCCTGAGCAAACCAAATTCATCGGGAATTTATAGTACACTAAATACATCCCCAATGCACCAACACATTGAAGTCATTGAATTTTTTTTATGCTATTAAACTGCGTATACGCAACAACCATTTTTTTCAGGATTCCAGCTGTTACACAGCCCTGTCAAAACAACTATTATTTCTCTGTAGAATACTACAGTTTATACTCAGAAACCCCAGCCACAGGTTTTATAGTTAGGATACCAAAGCTCCTCTTTCAAAGCCTCCCTCTTTCAAAATGACACCTGGGTAAAAGAAAAAAAAAATTCCTTTGAATAAGTACAAAGGCAGAAATCCGAGGAATGTGAAAAGAAATTGAAAAATTAAATTAAGGACACTCTAAACAAAGAGTACAGAAATGGACTATCACATGGAAGTTAAGGTAATTGCCTTAATTTTTTACTGGCTTAGGATATGTTATCATGCATAAAAGGACTTCCATAATGGTGTGGGAGCTTTAGTGCAAATGAGAATAGATTATTTTACTTTTGGAGCCTGGCCAACCTAAAATATGCAAGTGGGTACATCTGTTTCTACTGATGTATCTTCCAAAGGTATGTACACAGTGTCATCATACTCGAAGGCCTCATACTGTCTTCAGGTTTTATTCTCCAAGCACGTTGTGTCCTGCCACTATATCTTGAATGTATACAGAGACACTTTCAAGATTCAGCCTTCCTCTTACAGGTAATGCAGACATAGCTAGCCATGGCAAGATGGTATATTACACATAGGTATGCCCTCCAACATTAAAATAGAGCCATAGCCAGAAAAGATAGGTCCAAATACAATATGAAGGTAGGATACCTGAAAAAGATCCTGGGCACATTAGCATCTTTGGACACTCAGATTAAAGTATACAGATTCACAAGTTTCATATTTCCTAATATGCCTGAAATCTGTTGCTCCTCAAAACCAGATCAGTTTTCATTGTGGGCTAGGAAGGTCAACATCTGTTACAAAAATAAGAGACCTGCTCATCTGAGTGAAGATTCATCTAGGACATTATCCTACCTCTGAAAGAGAAAAGCCTAAACAAGAGTAAATATGTAAATGTTTACTTCCTTGCTGTCCACCAACAGGGACTTAGAATTCTTAGTAAAGAAGCAATATCTTAGTACGGCACATATTGCCTAATTTTAGGTGTCTACAATCTATACATGCAACTCTACATCTGAGCTAGTGTCCTTATTCAAACTCAGTAGTCCATGGAGAGGAACAGAAACTCTGTGGGCAGGTTAAAGAGACCACAGAGACTGAGGTGACTATCTCAGATTTAGATTACTTCTTCAATTTCCACAGCTGCATTTTGAACCAGTATAAATATTTGGTACCACAAATACCTGGCACTCTGCTCCACTACTTAGCTGTGTTCTGTGAAATACATTGTTTTGTTTGTTTTTAACTTACCTTTTAAGTTTTGTATCTACCAGTTCTTCTATTTTAACTTTCAGTACAAGGCAGTATCTTGCATAATGATATCTTTTATTATAAGAGATAAAAAGTTTTTATACATTAGTGACCTGCATTTTATGCTCTCCTTCAGCCCAAAAAATTTTCTCTTCAGTGAAGGACACTGAATAATGGGTTGAATATTTAATTTTCTTATAGTGATACTGTGTCACCTTGCTGAAAGTATCCCTTGGCCCTAAAAAGAGATTGTTAATCTGTTGCTAAACTGCAGTAGGCATGACACCCAGGACTTCCACATCCTGCATGACTGCTTTGTAAGAAATCCCTTGTATAATGTTGGAATATCACCTACTTAGGTAGCAAAACTGTTTATGATGTGAGTACTTAACCCCATGACAAGGAGTATATTCTGGATGTATAATATAATGTTAATACTCCTAAGCAAGCTGTCTAATTTGATGCTTTAATCAAGGATATGAACGACATCCCAGGAGCACCAAAAAAGGAACAGATTTCAGTACTCCAGCTCCCAAGTTATCTTTGGATATACTCCTACAACAGCTCCTGAGGTTACACTGGATTAATATAAACCAGCAAAAGTAGGCAGACCCAATCACAGGACAGGCATGCATAGAAGCCTGCTTCAGAAACACATGAGCAGGCTATACACAAAGCATCTCACCTATGGGTGCAGGAAAGGTGACTATTTTCATTGTCACAGCCTGTCAGTTCAACCAAGTATCTGCCTGATTTGCAACCCAAGATTAGCATTCCTAGAAATGTAATAAATGCACATAAATTTGGAATCTGTTCTAAGAAAGGTGAAAAGGTGGTCATGCTATGTATTGTCTTACTAATTCCCAAATCCTAGTGTTTCTGGTTCGTCCTGTTCCCATACTCAAACATGGACTTAAAAGATAGCGGATAAAAATCCTTGTTATAGTAATACAACTGACATACTGTGCATTGAGTAAGTGGAATTAGGCTTTTACCTCTCTTTCTTAACAGATAGTCTTGCAAATTCAACCAAGGATCTGACAGACAAGTTAAATGTCTTTACGTGTTTGTTTGGATAATGTTTTATAAATCAAAGTCAACATTAAATGTTTCTCAAACTAAAGTATATCCTCCTATACAATTTTGCAGCATATTTTTCTCTAAATTGTGTCCAAAATTACATGCGTAAAAATATAGTTGTATGCAAATTTAGTAAAAAAATAATTTTGGTTTTCTTATTGTAATGCATTAGATAAGAAGACCTAATTTTACACTTCAAAGACCAGGCAGAGTTCACCCTGATGAATTAAGGAAAAAAATTGAAAATAAAGAAAACAACATGATATAAAAATTAAAAGGATTCGTGTTGTCAATGATAATCATTCACATGTCACATTTCCAACACCATTCTGTCATGGTTTAACCCCAGCCAGCAACTAAACACCACACAGCCGGTCGCTCACTCCCCCACGGTGGGACAGGGGAGAGAATCAGAAGAGTAAAAGTGAAAAAATTCATGGTTTGAGATAAAGACAGTTTAATAGGTAAAGCAAAAGCTGCGCACACAAGCAGAGCAAAACAAGGAATTCATTCACCACTCCCCATGGGCAGGCAGGTGTTCAGCCACCCCAGGGAAGCAGGGCTCCATCACACGTAATGGTTTCTTGGGAAGACAGACACCATCACTCTGAACGTCCCTTCCTTCTTCTTCGCTCCAGCTTTATATACTGAGCATGACATCATATGGTATGGAATATCTCTTTGGCCAGCCTGGGTCAGCTGTCCTGGCTGTGTCCCCTCCCAGCTCCCTGTGCAACCCCAACCTTCTTGCTGGCAGGCCAGCGCAAGAAGCTGGACAGTCCTTGACTACTTAACAACAACTCAAAACATCAGCATGTTATCAACAGTTTCTGATCCCAAATCCAAAACACAGCCTCACACTAGCTTCTATGAAGAAAATTAACTCTATCCTGGCTGAAACTGCAACATATTCTAACATCAAATATTCAGTATTTTTGATTTTCTATAAAATATGTTCTGGGAAAACTTTTCATGTGCTTGAGAGATTTTGAATTTCTCATCATTGGAAATTTCAATAAAAATAGTTCAGCTTCAATACACAAGAGAAAAAATAATCTTTCACAAAATTATCTGTAATCTTCCCCTAACCTAGTAATTGCTGAATGTTGAATGCAAAGTTAATGTCTTGGTCATGAAAGACACTAGTCAAGAAGACATGCAAAATCACATACATGCCTATATTTTAGGATAAATAATAGCCAAAATTAATTCTAGCTTCTACCTTGTAGATGTGATAAAGTGTATAAAAAGTGTGCTTGTATGTGTGTGCACGTACATTCATGTGTGTGCATAAATTAACAGACATAGAGGACTGCTTTGTGTGAATATTTTGTGATAAAATTACAAAGCAACATTCTAAATTGAAGTGATAACAGATTTTTAAGAAGAGCAAATCAAAACCACAGATGGAACCTGTGCCATTTTTTAAAGCATTATGTTTGAGCTAAAAGACAGCTTTGACTTGTCGTAAGATACAAGCCAATTTACATTGCAAGGCCAAGTAAGTATTTTTAATCATAAAATCTGCTAAGAGAAAGAAATAGGTTCCTCTAGTTCTTCTCTCCCTTTACAGTATAAAAAAAAAGGTGAAGGAAATAGACCATCATTTTGATCCTCTGCTATTGAAACAGTTTTTATAAATTTGAAGTATTTCAGTGACAAAATTAGTTCTGATAAATTTTAAAAGTTTATTTTTTCAGAATAACAATTTAACCCATTATGCACATTGAACACCTTATTTTTGACTATTGAACACATTTACAAAACTATGAACTTTGTGATTGTTCATATACAGAAAAAGATATATGTACCTCAGCCTTCTTTTCATCTGTTGTTACCAGTCTGCTAGTCTTGCTCATCAAGGGGGATATGTTCTCTTTGACCTTCCTTTTCTCGCTGATATACCTGTAGAAGCCCTTCTTGTTATTCTTTGCATCCAGCCATGCCTTGGCCCTCCTGACCCCATCCCTACACAACCGGGCAGCATCCCTCTACTCTTCCCAGGACACCTGTCCCTGCTTCCATTGCTTGTGCATTTCCTTCTTATTCTAATACATTCTTAAATGGATGCCTTTTTTAAGTTTGTTTTATTATTATTATAAAATTGCTAGTGCCTTTTTTATAATCACTGATTTTTATTTTTTATTTTTTCAAAAGTTATCTTTTTTCTCCTGCAGAACTGTGATTCTGATTCTCTGTCAATGAATGAACACAGCATATCCCTTGAATACCTTTAATAGAGGGTTTGTTTTTATGTTTGTTTTAACTGTTAGCTTTACTGTGTATCCTAAAAAGATGATGGATAACGGTGTTTGGCAATGTATGGGATGCTCCCTATAGACCATATGATTCAGTACTGAATACAAATCCTGATATATTGGGCTCTGTAAGACTTTAAGAATCCATTGGTTCTTTATTTTCCCAGGCTGTGCTTTAACCAAATGTCCAGGGTTTTTATTTATGATTATACTTTCACCATTAGCTTTTTATCATAGCAGCATAACTCTGTTTGGACAGAGATAAATTCGTTAAGGTCGGTTTCTGTAATCATCTTTGAGAAGTACATACTTCTCTGAGCAATCCAGTAATTTCTGTAAGCTAACTGGATTTATATAGATGAGTTGCTTTAAATTGACCTGAATTTTCCTAAAACAAGGTAAGAACAATACAAAATAAAACAAATAATAAAATACTAATCAAAAATTATGTCAAATAATAAAAATAAAATAATATAAAGTAATATGAAAATAAAATAATAAAATGATGTAGAAGTGCTGTATCAATCCTGCTTTTATCTCACTGGCTTTATTTTCTGACACAATTGTCTTGGCTTGTGAGTGTTGAGTCAGAGTGCTGTACCACATCTTGCTGAATACATGACAATTTTAGGCTTGCTGCTGCAGCTAAGTTCTTATATCACTGGTATATTCACATTTCCATACGTTCTTTCTCTTATACTATATTGTGTTGGATTTTCTCTTGTGTGGCTATATATAATGCAGAGTCTGGCCATTACGTTAGTCTATAAATTATCTTTCTCTCTCTCTCTCTCTCTCTCTAGCTATTTAAAATGTTGAAGTTTAGTTTTTTCTACACTTATTCTCAAATATCCATTCTGAAACTCATAGAGCAGGTTTGATGGGTCTGTCTGGTGTTCTACCCTGCTGCAATATTTTGGGAAATGGACCCCAATGGCCTGGTGCATTTGTCTATGATCTGTTTGAACAAAAAGTATACACCTCATTCAGTCACCATTTCTTTTCTGTGACAGGTGGAAAGAAAGGACTGCGTAGGCACATTGCATTCCAATTTAGAGACAAAATGTGAATGAAGAGAAAGAAATGGGAATAAAAATATAGACAGAGCTGTAGAATTTAGTCAGATTCCAAAAATCTTAGAACAACATCATTGTTACATTTCACAAATAGGCTTTTTGCCATTTCCACTCACTGTCAATTTCCTTTTTATGTTTGCTGTTCATTAGCACTTCGTACAGCGCTAGTCATCATCCTGTCCAGCTATTCCAGAAGACACATATTCTATTTCTGTTGAAAACCTATACAAAAAAAGCTGCTTTAACGAAGTATAATTTCACTTCTTTCTAAAATGTATAATATAAAGAAAAGGTACTGATAGTTAGAATTCTGAATTATTGAGGTTTTTTAATTAAAAAAAAAAAAAAAAGAAGAAAGAAACAGGAAAGCCGCGCAAGCTTAGAGAGCTAAGTCATTTCTAACAACTTAAACAATTTCCATCTTTGGATTCTTGGGTTAATAAAATATAAAATGGAGAAACTAATTAAGGTTCACAGTGTAACATCTTTGATTCCCCCAAATCCACTCTAAATAACTATATATATTGTCCTACATACATCTCTGTTGTGACACCCAGAAAGAAAAAAACGAAAACAGAATGAGGTAGTATGTCAACAATTTTTTCTATAATCTCAAGAGACTTCCTCTCTTTGCAGAAACTCCCAGATTGCTTCAGAAAATGGAAAGAAGTGGTAAGGAAAGAAATATCTTCTCCATAATGTGTCCCTGTGTCTTGCCATAGACATATTTCCTTAGTGAAGGAGGTATTCCATAATGTATTCTATATGTCCAGTGCCAAGACATTCCCCAATGCAGTGTTCTAGAGTAACAGCAGAAAAAATAAGTGAGTTATAGAAGCTAAACTGAGGGATCTGGGATTGATTTTCAGCTGCTAAGGCTAGAGGCATTCTGATCTCCTTTTAGTGTGATATCCAAGTGTGCACCATCTTACACCCTCCTTAGATTCAACTAGAGGGGAAATCAAAAGTACAATCAGGTGGAAACTGTGATGTGCACTAACAGCTCCCCCCATCCAGAGGATCAGGGACCAGGACTGCAGCATATTATGCATGATCCACAGTTAAAATGTAACCAAAGAGTTGAAAAACCTGAGTTAATTTTTCTGAAGAAAGAATGACAGCCATGAAATCCTCCACTTTATGAATGATATTGCTAAGGAATCTTGTACCAGAAGGACTAACATATTCCAGAAAGCAAATATTCCTATGAGAAAGAAAAATCTACATTCCTGTTATTTGCCTTCTACAAGTTTCTATATATGTGAAAGAGAATAATTTCCTGTTGCTGGATAATTATACTAATTAAAGTGTTTAGAAATACAAATGGAAGCAAATACACCATCTCTTTAAAAATACAGGCATGAAAAACATCAACTTGTTCTTAATGTGAGCTACTCAGTGTTATGATTCATTTTATGATTCATGCAGTGCTTATTATGTAAGGCTGTTTATACTCTCTTCCAAACCCTTTTTACTTTTTCATGGCCTTTTATTTGGCCTCCACTCTTAAAAAATCTTCTATATTTTATTCTGTAAGACATTCTAGTTGAGTGAGCCAATTAAAGGTAGTACACTAAATTTACCTTTGTCTGTTTCTTTATGTACTGATTGACTAATTCAAAATACATGAAGAGATGTTGTATTAACCTGACATCTTTCTGCCCCCAAGCAAATGACAAATGATTATACTTGTCAATGATGCAACCTGTTCACTCTATATGACTCCTACATTCCTGACTGTATAGTGACCCAGTTTCAAATAGAGGAAATGGTAGCTCCTTTTCCCAGAATGCCTTATAGTCTAATGGTTAAGACATTTCCTGGAATTGAGGGAAGTTGAATTTTCCTCAGGTTTTGGAGAAAAATGGAACCCAGGTGTCACATTTCTGAGCAGAGGGCCCTAACAGCTTTCTGTTAGACAACTGATGGATACCACCGCTGGCTACCTTTGATAAGCACACTTTCAGTTCAGTGCCTGCTGAAGGACACTCGTCAATATCGAACATTTCTTTTGGCTAGCTCTAGGCAGTGCTTCATTGAGCACACAGACTTTTTGAGCTTATGCTTTTGATTAGTTTAATTTAATGGTCTATCAAGGCAACACAGGTGCATGGAGCTTACAAGTTGACATGCAGCTCACGTGTTCAAATGCTAAGTCAAAGGTAGTTATCTTTTTAAGCAAAAGATAAAATAAGTGTTTCCAAAGAAAAAATAATTTTATCCTAAAATCAGTATCCAAAATAACAGAGAGAAATCAATCTTTGTAAAAAATCTTTCCCTTTTTAACTATCTAAGATTAACTGACATGTATTGTTTTGTTTCGGTGGTTTGGGGGATTTTTTTAGGGATTGTAATGTCTAACTTACATGATCTGTATCTTGGGTCAAAGTACAAAAACTGTAACCAATCTCAAATGTTAAACCAAAAATAATAAGAATGATAAACAAGATCCAGTATAATTTCATTTACATAAGATACTGTCGTGGTTTAGGCCCAGCCAGCAACTAAGCACCACACAGCCACACATTCACTCCCTCCCCACAGTGGGATCAGGGAGAGAATCGGGAAAAACTCGTGGGTTGAGATAAAAACAGTTTAATAGGACAGCAAGAGAGGAGGAGATAATAATAATAATAATAATGATGATGATGATGATGATGATGATGATGATGATGACAAAAGAATGTACAAGAACAAGTGATGCCCAATATAGCGATTGCTCACCACCCAGCGACTGATGGCCGTCCCCAACCAGCAATTCCCACCCCCCAGCTAACTCCAGTTTATGTACTGGGCATGATGTTAATGGTAGAGAATATCTCTTTCACCAGTCTGGGTCAGCTGTCCCGGCTGTGCCCCCTCCCAGCTTCTTGTGTAACTCCCCGCTGGCAGAGCGTGGGAATCTGAAAAGTCCTTGACCTAGTATAAGCACTACAACTATTTATCCACAACTAAAAACTTCAGTGTGTTATCAACATTATTCTCATACCAACTCCAAAGCACAGCACTATACCAGTTATCAGGAAGAAAAACAGCTCCATCCCAGCCAAAACCAGGATAAACACACTGATGTATTTTCAGCTTAAATGAAACAGAGTAAGAAAGCAATATGGGAGAGAGATGATTTAAGTAGCTGTTTATGCATAACCTCAGGCCAGTCTGGTGAGTCTTAAGACAAAAACCTTTAGAGGTTTTTAAAACTCTTAAACCTTTAAAACCTTTAGAGGTCTTTAGAGTCCCTGCAGTTTGCAGAGTGTCCAGTATTCATTTGCCCGTGCTCATATTTTTCTTGTTGTTAGTTTTAGCTTTTAAATTACAATATTATTAGTGTCCTATTGTCTATATTTAAATACCTTTTTCATGGATTAATTCAGGTAAAAGTGGCTTCTGTTTGCTTAGTTGCTATTTTCCTGGCTAAATTCTGAATCTGTGGTGTCTTGTCTCTTGTTTATTTACCCTAGGATACATGTCCTCATTTTACATTATCTCACAACTATTTACAGTATTCATCAACAGTAATAAAGGCCTGATCAAATCTGCATCTCTTTGTTTTAAAATTATTGTGGTTGTTCATTAAAAAACAGGGCTAAGAAAGAGAAAGAATCCAGTATGTGATTTTCTCACATAAGCAAAATGGAGTCTCGACAGACAGAATAGTTTTACTTTGGCTTTATTCTAGCACAAAGAAATTGTAATTTTCTTACAAACAACAAATACAGAAGTTTATGCATTAAATAGATATTTTGTTTAGACTTATAAGTCTAAAGGATTGTTACATTGCAGATTTATACACATTAAATGCAACGCAGATTTCTTTTCAGCTATTAACATTGTTCATAGTTACCTTTGACCAAAAAGAAAATATCTCCTTTCATACAGTCCTGATTCTGTTTTAAGCTAATATATGATATTTGTCACTACTCACTGGCAAATAAAGCACATACGTACAGAAAATAAAAAGACTGGCCTTGTGTTGTATTACACCAGTTTTACCCTTAGGCTGCTTATATTGGATCCTACAATACAGTTTATTTAGTTTTTTGTTTGGTGGTTTGTTTTTTTTTTTAATGACAAATTTAATGTGCAGATAAACTTGAGAATAAGGAAAAAAAGAGGTCGTCTGGTTTTTATGCTTATAGGTAAAAGAGGTTATTTTATATATTTACGTATATATAAAGTATATTTTGTTTTAGCCTTTTGATTTTTGTAACGCTTTCATTTCAAACCGATGCACTTGTCACAGACATTCCTGCAATTTTTTTGTGATGTCATTGTAATACTTTCAAGCACATGAAGCAGTAGCTTCCACACAACAAATGTCCTGCGATTTTCATTTTCTTATCATTATTACTTTGAAAGGTATGTAATGTGTTGTGCTGTGCTGTGGAACCCTCATTCGTACCAGACTAATAGATTGCAACTGTTTTGGTCTATTCCATTTAATAGACAGAATTTTCCTCTCGTAGTTAGATGGTTCTGTTCATTCTTTCTATCTGGCCTAAAGACTGACATTTTTGTTTTATCCAGAATGCTATCTGACAACTTTTTCATTAAAAGAAAAAAATCCTGTAAAGCAGTTTTCTGAGCAATTTTCTGAGCCAATTACAGTTTTGCAAGTACACCCCAATGGGAGAACACCTGTGTTACCAGAATGTGAGCTATTGCTATTGCTCATATTTGAAAAGTTTCTGTCCATCTTGGAGGTTAGGGAGAAAAAAGAAAAAATATTTACAAAACTACTAGATACTTATTTGATTTTCTGGTCATGGGGGGGTGGGGGGGCAGGAAAATGCATTTATAGCAGTGGCTTTAGATGATTTTTCATTGAATTTTGAAGTAATCATTCTCTTTGGTCATCATGGCTAGTCTGTGTATGGAGTGAGGTAAACTCTCACAATTATCTCATATGACTCTTTCTGTGTCCATCACTGTCCTCTTTCCAATCTTTTTGTGTATTTTTTATTGCCTCATGTCCTGTTGGAGGTACTTCTTGATTAACATAAGTTCTTCTAAATTTGCTCCACCATTAACTTATTTCCTTTACACATGAGCAAACACCTGTCTTTTGTTAATTTTGGTTCATAGGATTTTAAAGGAGACTTCTGTGGAAATATTTTCTTCTGCTTGTAACAGAAGAATTTTTCTCTTTTTTATTATTACTGCAGCAATATTTCCAAAATATCGAACGAGCAGAAGAGATGAACAGATTACCACTGTAGTTATTAATGAAGAAAAACAATGAGAGTTATTATAGGGTTTTTTTAATTAACTTTGTATTTTTCTTAATTTCTGGGTACAAGAGGTATGTACATTCTACTTTATTAAAAACAAACAGAGCAGGACTGAACATAAAATAAGTAAAAGAAAAATGCTGTAGTGTTGCTTCGCAAGCAAGCCTGATGTTTCAATGTTGTGGAGATTTCTGTGTGACTGAAGAAGCAATTAAAAGACCAACCTTGTTATATTTATTAAAATCACAACTTTTTCATTTTTACTAAATTTTATTTCAGCCTCAATTTTCCTCTGCATAAACAATATGGGAAAAAAATCTTGCAAGTTCTGGATACTCTAAACCATACCTCAATATCTTCTACTCCTTTGGAGCTGACATCTCCTATTCACCAGTGAAGGGAGCTTAGGTAGTCTTGATAGTTCTGCATCCATGTAGTGGAAAATTTTCACTGGGAAAAGAAGAAAGAAAGCAAGCAAAGAAAGAATTCAGTCTGTCATAATTTAGGAGTATAAAATTAGCTATTTAAGCCTGAGCTAGATATCTTAAGATCTCTGTATAGTCAATAGAAATAGACACCTTCAGAACACAGCTCATTTCATTCTACCTACCTATGATAGATTAAAAGAGTCACTCCCAGGAGATGTCTGTTTTCTTCATTGTTATAAGGAATCATGAAGTGCCTAGCTGAGATTCAGACATCTAATTCTTAGGTGCTTAAGTTGGTAAAATGAAATCAAGAATAGAGTTTTTTTAAATGTAATCACAGCTGTTCTGCTGCCTGAAGGTTCATGGAATTTTAAAAGCATAGAAGAAACAAGGAAACCCTCAAAAAATCAAGGCTATCTGTACATCTCATCCCTTTTCTATTTGATTGATATAATCTTTACTAAATGAAGAAAAAATTTAGGGATGGGATTCAATTTTAAAATTATCCACACCCTAGACTGCTTGAGGTATTATTGAGCATCCAAGAAACCTCTTTAGAACTGGTAGAATCTAAAGGACCCAAAGAAGATCCATCTCTTTCTGGAATGACAACTGGCTAAAGATGGAACAACATTGAGCATGTAAAATGACATTAGACATCTATGATTAGGCATCTGGGTGGGATTCATCTTGCCCTAATTTGTCTACAACAAGGATGCCTTTATGTCAACTAGTTTCTTGAGCTCCCATTGTGTTCAAGAGAGATTAAGGGAAGAAATCACCCATAAGCACTTAGTACCTTTTAAATGTTCTAGTATATGAAAGATACCTGTTGACTTGTGCGACATCTTGCTGACACAGGCTTTAAGAGAAAGCCATACCCTCAGGAGTGGCAGGATAATCTAGGATACCTGAAATGGCACTGAAATTGTATCTCATTTGATTAAGCTATTAGTATATGTACATGTATATATAAGCATGTGTATGTGTTTGTATATACATTCACATACGTGGAAGAATTCTCAGTATATCCTAATAATATTATTTGGATAAGCAGGAACATTTTAGAGTTAAAAAAGACAGGGAGAAAGAATTTAAAAGAATGCCCTTGCGAGTATACATTCCTGTATCTGTGCAGGAATAAGAAAAAAATGAAATACATATGAAGAAAAATGAGAAAAAAATTAGCACTGTAGCTCAAATTTACATGAGGGATTATTCTTACACTTATTTTCCCTCTTTTTCTTCTGCTACATTTGAACTCATTTAATAAATAATTTCTTTCACATAGTATTCATGTTTCTGCAAAGTACAAATCGTACCCGCGGGTAATATAAAAGTAATAAATAACAGCCCTTATGGAGTTGAGCAGAAAACAGTCATACTGCTGAGTATGAAATTCTCAAAGGAATGTGGATACAAGACAGCTATCACTATAGAAATACTGAAAACCTTTGTAACATTCAAGAAGGACATCAGGGCCTAAGCTTTTGTAAAAGAAAAGGCCCAGAAATCCTTTTGGAGACTTGTAGACTGCTGACATGATTTTGAAATGCTCCATGTGTCAAATGTATCTATCAAAACATCCTAAACAACAATTATATCCTTTGCAAATAACACAAAGATCTTGGTAAAATGCTTTGACTGACCTCTTTTACTTTGAAGTCACAAACTATTTCCTCATGATGCATGGCCTTGCTATTTATCTTTTCTTGTAAGACATATTGACAATAAATGTTAACTCATCAGGAACAGGCCAGTGATACTGAAACAGGAATGAAACACAAACCTTTGCTTCCACCAATTTGTGAAGTGTGTGTGTTCATGTGTATGCATGTTATCTATCTTTCTGTAACTATGTATTCTCACTTTTGAAGTGCTTTTTATCAATATTAGCAATGACAGATTAACTTTATTTGTGCTTCATGCTATGCATTCTGCTCTCGGGTTCTGCCAAACATCTGCCACAGCTGAGACTCAGCACATCTCTTGGCTTTACCTGAGACCGTTGTGATGACATCAGCTCTCCCTGGTTTCTATACAACTGATCTGCCTAAGCTCTAAGAGCCGTCCTCTAGGTTCCCCTTATAGTCACTATAAGTACGTAAAGTCCTCTAAGAGGGCATTTATCTAACCAAATTATACTCCAGAGGTTGATCTCCTTTCTGTCTCCTTCCAGTGGCTTTATTAAAACTTCCCTCTGGAAATTTATGAATACAAACAGCAGCAATATCTGTAACTTCTAACTACTGTGATGGCGTCACAAGGAGTACTTTAAGGACACTAGGCATTAAAATGCAGACCGCGGTATCTGCTGAGCTTTGTTTTTGTAGAAATCTAGACACAATGGAGCCATGTCTAGCTTTAACCACTCTGCCACTAATTTCTTGCAAAGTTAAAACCAAAATATGCTCATTTGACAATTTGAATTTGCTAAGTTTCTTTTGGCTTAATCATCTGTAGGGCTTTTTTTATTCTTTTTGCACAACAAACCAACCCACAGGTTTGTTTTAAAGTCTCCAAGGCTTTTTCTGGAGATTCTAAACTCTCACTAGAAATTGCCTTGCCCTAGCTAGTTTATTATCCTTTTATCTCAAAATTTTAACAGAAAATCTGTTGCTAAAATAACCATTTTTGTTTGTTAGTAGTACACTGTTTACATTTATCTGTGTGATCCTGGTAGCACCACCAAATGTTCAGTTTAGACCTCTTCTTATGCCATAGGTTCTTACATAGATTAAATTGTTGTTTGACAAAATCACTTGTTTTTTAAGGTAAAAGTACAAGCACAAGTTCTGAAAGATCTTTAACTAAATGTTTTGCTTCTTATTCATGTTAAAAATAAAATGTAAAAACTTAACTCCCTTTCTGTATTGGCACAGTGATGAAGGAGATTATTTTGAAAAACACAATAGTGAAATACCATTAGCAGTAAAATATCATTAGTACTAATATCTTTACACTATGTTATCAATGTTAACCACATCAAAGCTGCAGAGGTTTATTTCTCTTCTTTCTCCTTCAATTATCTCCTATCTCCTGTGACAGAGCAGATTTTAATAAGTAGGACTTTTAAAATTATTTATTTTATTTTTTGATAGCTACTCACATTGTTTAATGTTACACAGAAAACATTAAGAGAACTACACACTTTAGTGCACAGAAAACATGAGAAATTATTTCAGAATGACAGACATATGCAGCACTTGAGTGAATACCTTCTCTTTTTCTTCCTGTGCTGTAAAAGATATGTTTCCATTTAAAAAATAAATCTCTGCATATTAAGGTTACAAAGATATTCTTCTGCTTTGTGACAGTAGGGTGCAGCTAAGGTATTACTGTTTACAATTCAATTCATGTAAGAGTCTGATAATTCTTTTACATTACCAAATATATTTGGAAAAATGATGAAGGAGACGCCTTTGGGGGGAGAGGATACAGATGTTGTAGTTGTAAGTTGCATTTTTTCAAGAAGGCTGTGTTTGATTTTCTGTTATTACTGATTCAGTTATTCTGAATACATTGCCACACAAGCTATAAGAACAGGGTAGAGAATCAAACCAAAGGTCACCGGTACACAGGTTACATAGCTGTAGCCATAGACAGACCCTTAAGGAAAAGTAAGAACAGCAAAAACATATTAGATAATCTCACCTAACATTCTTCCATTTTCCTGTCATTTTCAGCTAAGAGGATGTCATGAGCTGTATTTTGTTTTTCTCTTTTTGTCCCCTCACTGTTGGGGTTTTTTTGGTTCAAGATGGTCTTTTTGAGTCTATGTAATTTTTTGCATCCACAAAGACTTCTTGTCAAGGAATTCACAGGATTACTGTCTACTGACTGAAAAATCAACTCTTTTTACATATTTAAATGACACCATGCCTTCCTAAAGATTTATGAATGTTTCATTCTGATACATTTCTTTGGTGTACCAGTGTATGCCATTTTGCTCCCTGTTATAGTGAAGCCATTTCTCAGAAAACTTACTGCAGCTCTGAATGCATAGAGTATTTATTAACTGGTACATCTCAGTGGTAGCCTTTGTCACTATTGTTCCCGGATCTGTGTTGGTTTCCAAATATAGTTTAAATGTATGTTTTGGAAATTTTCTTTGTTTTGTGGAGAATTTCTATTTTCATTTTTATTTATTCATTGTCTGTGCATTTTTGATCACTTTTCCAGAGAATATTTAAAATCCTCAATATGATCATCAATGTGGTTATATTTTTTCTTCTGGGATACTCTCACAGCTTTGGCTGGCAGAGGTACTCAGAATGTATCCTCCTATGCATTCTTAGTCACAGCAAATCTTCTCACATGTGGCTCAGTACAGTCTTAATTTAAAAGTGAGTAAGCTGCCAGTAGAGTGTACTCAGTAAGAAAACCTCAGTTCTGAAACAGATTGGAAAAATTATCTTTAGTGTTCTTTAGAAGAAGTTGTTAGAGAACCTATTACTACAGGCTTCCATTCAGGTTGCGAACTGATAAGAATTGAACTGTTGAGCCAGCACTAAATATTCTGTCGTTCTAGGTTAATGTCCATTAAGTGTGTTTTGTGTTGATTTTTACCTCATTAAAATAACAAATTTCTGTGAAGCTTCAGGATTTACAGTCCAGTTGCACACTGGATTTTAGGCATCTAATCCTCATTATTTTTAATAGGATGCAAGTTTCTCAATCTGATCATCTATGTTTTGCTAACGTATTTTGTAGAAATTACTGATGTCTTGCTTTTAAAGGACTGAGCTTTTCTTTTGATGGATAAAATTATGTACTAATATTATTTGTTATTTCAATAGTTTAAGTGCAGGTTGCTATGATTTTAATTTAATAGACATCATTAGCTGTGGTAAAAAAAGATTTAATGTTAGTCATCAAGATACTTTAAGAAGGTTTAAAGGGGTAAGTGAACAGTAAAATGTGAATATTTGTTATCCTTGGATTATACTACTTGATTAAGCTATTAATAACTGCTGGTCATTTTGCCATAGAAGCAGTATTATCACTTCAGGTGCATGAAAAGTCAAAAAATCATCCTTAGTTTGTCTAACATACAAAAAGTGTAATAAAGAATCCTAATTGATGGCAATTGTGTTTGAATCTAAAAAACTCCTATAATTTCTGAATTGATTAAAAATATTTCTTTTTCTTCCTTTACTTTTGTGTCTATGTCTCCTAACTGATGTTAACAAACATCTATGTTCCTCTGCAACAGTGGCTTTCAGCCTCCTTCAGTCTACAGGATTTTGACTGGACTCTTTATAAAAATGGTAAACCTACTGACATCTGGATTAGTGGATTATTTTTCTTACTTGTCTTTCACAGACTCCTTTTATATACTTCATAAACCCTTACAGGTCCATGATCACTATTTTTAAAAACACCCTTCATATTGTCCATAGTCAGCTGAACCAAATAACTCAGTCCCATTCATTATCAAAATTTCAGTTGCTCTTTTCATGTCTGGGTACATAGAATATAATTTAATTCCTTTTGTCTGAGTCACAGTTTGGGATATGGACCTGAATTCACCATCTGTACCTCCTATTTCTTAGCTATTTACACATGCACCTCCCATCACCATCTAAGCTTTGGACATAGCAACATTTAATTTCTCATAGGATAATAAAGTAATAAAGTGAAAAATAGTCTTGGCAAAGAATTGGCTTAACCACAAAAATATCTCTATATTAAGAAAGAGTTAAAGGTATCTGAAAATAGCTAAAGATCCCGATGTATCCTTTTCCAGTAAATGATACTTTTGATGACATATGTTCTGTGGGAGTGGGCTAGTGCCAAGCATGGACCAAACACAGGAGACACAAGCTCTTGCAGTGTTCCCTGCTTTCCATTGCACAATGTTTTCAGGCCTCCATGGAGATTGCATCAAAATTGCCAACCTCCCTCAGAAGTAGGGTGTCTGAAACGGCACACAACCAGGCAGTTAAATCCTGACACTTGTTTAGGCACAAAAGGTTAGGCATAAAAGATTAGCAGCAGATATTAGGGACACTGACTAATATGCTTGAGCAGGAGGATCATCAGAACCATGTTGGTGTCTAGGGGTCTGGAAACAATGCTGATGAGAAAAC
Source organism: Phaethon lepturus (assembly GCF_000687285.1). Taxonomy (NCBI): domain Eukaryota; kingdom Metazoa; phylum Chordata; class Aves; order Phaethontiformes; family Phaethontidae; genus Phaethon; species Phaethon lepturus. The sequence continues at coordinate 27,938 of NW_010516883.1, read as the reverse complement.
ATGATGCACCTTTGATCATTTGTGCAGGTTCCTACACAAGCAAAAGCTTTAATTTCTATTTTATTACTTTGTATTGTGTTGTCTTCGATTATATTTTCTATAATTGTATTTTATTCTCTACTTTCTATCTTTCCTTTCATTCTTACATTCACTCCCAAATGATAGTTTACCTTCAGAGAAAATAGAAAGTTTCCTATAAAACTAATAAAATGTTGAATTGTTTGACAAGATTTGGTTTGGATGCAATATTTCTTTATTAAAAAGAAGAAAAAAGGGAAAAGATAAAAAGATGCACGTGCCTGAAGGAGTACACCAAAAAGCCTCACTCCAGCATGCGACCAAACAACATGTACATTGTGATTACGTGTCTGTGATTAAATCAATGTACAGAAAATATCTTAAACAAGAACACAGGCTTCAGAAACATCAATGTGCTAAATCCAAAACTGCAATGTGAAAAACCCATATTCATGTGCCATATAATTTTAAAGTTTGTCTGTATACATTAAAAAGCATGTGGATATGCTTACTCATGCCTCTGCCTTCAACTTTCATGGCCAGGTATCTAACCATTAGATGTTGCAGCAGCTAAAGTTTGATACCTAAACCTTATTTGGCTCTTTCACTCAAACGGATAAGAAACGGGCCCCATTCGGAAGCATAACTTGTCTTTGGAATCCTGGTAGAGTTTCCAGATGTGCTCTCAAATATAAAAGTTCAATACTAGTGCAGCAAAAGTCTATATAGTACAGTTAATACAACTTTTTAATAGACAAGACATTTTTTAAGCTCAGCTAACAGATTATGTTCAGACTCATTCCATTTAATGCTTTTTACTCTTTTAAAGTAAAAAACGACAAGGCAAAAAGAAACACAAATGTGTGGAGAAAATACTAAATTGCTACTCCTACATAATGTTATGATAATTATATGGGGGAAAATTGTCTTGGGATGTGTATTTATCTTTAATAGTCAAATACACTTGTTATATTCTTATGTGCTCAGAAATTCCTTCTTTATGTTGCTTAACGGGATCATGAGAGCTTAATAGTTTGATCATGAACCATAAGAAACATTTCAGAGATGTTTATCAAAAATGACAAAAAAAACCCACATTTTTTTCATGTCTACATGATCAATAAGAGAAAAGTCCAGGTCAGTGGTAGCAAGCACATTTTTTTTCTGATGATTATTGGATCATCTGATCTCTTTCTACACAATCTGAAATGTCAGGTGTTAACTTTTGCTGCATAGCTTTCAAGTTTACTAGATATTAACACCAACTGTCACTCTTGTTTCATTGCCAGCAAGAAAGCCGTGGACCATATAAATGTTGAATTAATATTACTGTATTTCTAGTTACCTTTTAAAGTGGCTCCTTCAGTAGGCTGAAGGAAAGACACAGGGGGAGAAAGTTCATGCTGTTAAATGTTATGTTAATCCAGGCAAGCTGGTAGAAGGTATCAGTATACAGCACTTTGGTACATTTTGGAAGTGATATAATGACATAATGTTGCAGATATTAAGGAATGGGGGAAAAGCAAATAAACAAACAAATAAACCAAACTAAACAAAAAGCTATCACAGTCAAGCTAAAATACCAAAACCAGAAAAATAGTTATGAAAAAATTTATATGATATATTTGGCTAGAAAATGCACTTGTCACTGTATTCAACTTAAAATGTGGAAGAGAAGAACTAAAGACAAGAAACAAAAAGCATCTTAGTGGATAGCAGAGCCAGAGGCAAGTGAAGAAAATCTGTACAAATGCCTGTGGAACTCACCATGAGACCCAGATGTTATTGCTAGAAGAAAATCCTCCAGAGGTGGACACGCAAATCCTGTGATGGCTAAGTGAAAAGCAGCAGACGAGATGGAAAGAAAAGAAAAAAAAAAAAAGTTTGCACTTCTTTTTATATATATATGGCAGTGAAGTTCCCAACCCGTAACCCAGCTTCCACTTGTGGCCCTTGAAGTCAATCCTGTTAAACCAAAAAAGTAAACTAAAAAAGCTGTATTGGATTTCCAGAAGTACCCATGTTGTAATGGGAGTTCTCCCTTATTGCAGCACTGCTGGCAAGCTACACTGGGGGTGGGGAAAAAAAAAAAAAGGAAAAGAAAAAAGTCATTCTGATTATTCTAGCATTTTCTAGCATCCACATGTCAGACTGTGGAAACTACAGCTCAGCTTGGGGAAAGGACTAATAAAAGTTTGTTCTCCTTCCCCACAGAGTCACAGAATGCAGACCACGAGAGACAAAAAAGAAAACCACAAGTCATCCCTAGTATCTTTTGGACCAGTCCTAATGCAAATTAGAAGGATGAAGAAAAAAAAATCTAATCTCTCCTTTCAGGGATTAAACAGAGTTCTTCATACATTGGTTGTTCCACTTTCTGCTAGACACCCCTCTAGAGGGGAAGAAAAGTGAAAGTAAAGGAACCATTTATGCTGATTTAGAGCTCCTGTGTGATGACTTCTACTGTCCTTGTGCTGTTCAGGCACCATGACCAAAGTTACTGTATACAACCCTTGTGATTTTTTAAAAGTCAGTACTAGACCCAGAGATTGACAGCACCTGGGGCCCTCCATTCTGGAGTCTTTTTGCAGCCCTTCTGAAAACAATGACTCTTTTTGTGGTCTTACACTGGAAACAGATTTCTTAGATGGTGAAACACTAGTGCGGCATGAAGTCTGGAAGGAGCAATACCAAAGTTAGCATTTCAGCTATATAAGCTTCTTGGAGATAGATTTGGATAGAAAAAATGTTCTGTCTTTAAACAATTAGCTGTTCAGAGATATCTGAGGATCTAATCCTCACTTTTTTTTCTTTTTTTTTTTTGCATGTTACAGGAGAACATTTATAAAGTCTTATACTTTTTCTTCTAGTTTTAGTAATACCATAGAGATGACACATGATGAAAAATTTTGGAAGCTGATCCATCTAATGCTAGAACATTTATTTTAGGTTCTGCCTACTGTGGGGCAAATGTGATCCCTAGTGTACTTTGAAGGCTTGCTCCCAATTTCTCAGACTAGGGAATTTGTTAGATAATTTGTCTACATGCAAAGGTTTTATTTCAGTGTATAAAAAGGCAAGGACAAAGAATGTTTATCATTCACTTTTGAACTTCATGTTGTTTACTAATGATCAATGATCTGCCTAGAGAAATATATTTGCTTTTATCTCTTTTGGATTTCAAACTGAGGTTAAAAAAATTATTCCTAAAACAATGTCTTTTTAAGATTACTGCCTTACACAATCTTTGTAAATAACAGAAGATTTGTTACAGAAAGAATCTGGTTTTCTGTAAGGATTTTTTTTAAATGAATCTATAATTAATAATTTCTGTTTTCCTTAATGATAAATTTTCTATCATGTTAAAAATGAGGTAATTCAATGATCAAGGAATACTACATAGATTCACTAGCCATCTTAAAGTAGAAGCAATGGGTTCCCAATCACTGAAACATAAAATATGTGAACTTGAAGAAAATTCTACAGGTGACAATCAGCCACAAAGAGTATTTTATGTGCTAATGTCTATATAATTCATTGCCACAGGGAAGTCTTATAGTGTTATAGTTACAAATCCTCTAAAATATTGTCGTAATGGCAATGAACTTTTTCCTCTGGTTTGATTAGAGATATGCTTCTGCCACCAGCTGAACATTTTTTTACTAACAAGCTGGTGTTTCTCTCTTCTATTTAGAGAATGATCAGGAGTTGTAAACATTGAGGATAAACCAGTGAGTTTTGCACCCCAGCTCTTCTGAAGAAAGAAGTATGTGCGCAAGGAAAGCTTGCTAATATATTCATTGTTTTAGTGAATGAATGAATGAATGAATGAATGATCACTTTTTTTCTGATTCTGCATCAACAGATTTTGCACTATCTGCCTTAGACATTTTCAGGAAATTGGTTTTTATTCCATACTTTTGTAGGTCTTTGATCAATTGGACCTCCCTTAATTTCTGTTAAAACAATTTGAGCTGATAACAGTTGTACACATAACGTGACAGAAATCACTGAACTGTTCATTATAGCTGATTTATGGCAAGGAATATGACTGTCAGCCCTTTTAACTAGGAGTTTGCCAAATAAAATGTAAAATTATATGGTGTCCTGGTGAGGGCAGCAAAACATTCAAAACATACATGCTTTTAATAAGCCAGTTGCTGTTCTATGAAAACTGATTCTGAAATTGCAAATGACAGGGAAGTGTGCTTTTTGATTTAGGAATAGATGCTAAGGGGCTGCATTTTTTCCATTTTATCAATCACTCTCTGATAGAGTTTTCTAATGTTGATAATAATCCCTATTCTTAGAAATTTTTCTTCAAACTTACTTCCCAAATTAGAATGGGTCTGCAGATGAAAACAGATGTTTAAACTGGAAGCCATTTAGAGTATTAATGTCAAAGGACAGTGAAAAAGGTGGAAGCAACCTGATTTTTTTTTTCCTTTATATGACTTTTTATGTGCTATAAAAAATATACTGGAACTAAGATTGTCTATCTCCTACAAAAAACACATTATATTTTGATGATTTAGGCTAACTGCTAAAGTAATTCTTTGCAAAATCATTCTGATTGCCTGAGATTGATGGAAAACATAGAATGAGGAAGAGTATAAAAAATAAATCTCAACAGCTAAGTAGCTGGAAATAAGTAAAGAGAACTTTATACATCTTCCCTGCAGGATCAAGAGTTTCTTTTTGAGTGATTCTTTCAATAACCTCAACTCATGCCTTTTTATTGTGGTAGAAACAGCTAGACAAAATGGAAGATAGTTGCCAAATTGACAAATATTTAGTCTTACACAAGACTAAAATGAAGGGTTGCTCTTTGTTTTCTTGGGGCAGGGCGGGGGGGGAAGCATGTCTGAGGTATATACCCAAACTTTGAAAATATTGATTCATTTTGCCCATATGCTGCTGACTTTGGCTTCCTTTTTGCCTGATCTGTGTCAGAATCTGGAATACATACGATAGAAAAATGGTTTACGTGATATGTTTTTGACAAATGGAAAAATAATTTTATGTTTCGTGCTGAGCAAAAAGCAGAGAATATTTTTAGAGGAAATGTGGACTGCAATTATTGTTAAGCATATTTGTTAGGCTTATGTTTGGAATTATTTCCAACATTCAGTCTCAAACTAACCTTGAATTTGAATTGCTCTTTCTATTTCAAATCTGTCTGTTGCTCTGTATGATGTAAATGTTTTAATTTTGTATGTGGTGTGTGCTATTTAGAAGGAAAGGAAAGCATTTCAGATTTTAAAAGGGTTGTTTTTAAAGACACTATTGTGAAGCTGGGCTTTCACTAATTTTATAAAACCAGTAAGTCATTTAAAATGATACATGATCCTTCAGGTCTTAAAATTTTACTGTGTAGGGGTTTATTTGAATATCTATTGCAAGGCTACTTCTCTCTCCTTTTTTTTTTCTTGTTTTACCTAACAGTGTAAAAATTAAGTGTTTTTACATAACTCTCCTGAGGCTATTTTATGTAGGTGTGGGAATGAATAACCAAAACTTATTTTTAAAGGTGTGCAGGTATGAAATAAATCTTGATATACTCTGTGTTCTTTCAAATTTATTTTTAATCACTATACAATATGCTTCTTAAAGGACATTTATATTATCTGAAGAATTAAGACATTAACTTTATACATATATAAATTAATAAATAAATAACCTGATGTAAAAAAGGTCATGTTTTGACTTTTTTATTCATATGGGCCAATCTGCTGGCTTTCAAAATGTGTCAGGTAAACTGCTACAGATCAGTTGCTCCTCATCATGTTAAAAAAAGTTAAATTTTTCTGATTGCTCTTCTGATCTGATAATCATTTTGCTAATGATTTATCTTAAATCTTTAATTGTAGTGTTTTCAGAAAAAAAAAGAAATTATAAATGAATATATTCATTTATAAAATAAATGAAATATAACTAACCTAAAATATGTGTTGTGGGTCTTTTCAAACACATGAACAAAAAGGTGAAGAGTTATAATGAGCACAGCTGCATAACCACACATAAGGGTGAAGTGCTTTGAGAGAGTCTCATTCATCCTCCTTCTCAGACTATGATGCTGTTGGATATCTTTTAACTCTCATAAAGTGAAGAACAAATGGATAGGTGGACTTCAGGATAACCTATGCATCAGAATTTTTTTGTGGAAAAGAAGACAAACACTTAGCAGATGATTTTTTGAGGTAGTGTTGTTATGTGGTCTTCAGTGGAGGGTTTCAGAGAGGTGAGGGTACCAAAAAGATTAAGGTGTGTTAAGAGGGGACGGAATCTTTGTTGGAGAGGGCTTATTTACTCTCTGATTTTTGCAGTTGTAGTCTTCAGGCCAAGGAGAACAGTGTGAGGAAAGAAAAAGAGAAAAGGCAAGAAAGGGAAATTCTACTAATGGAAGCAATATTTTTATTCATAAGAAGTAATAAAACTCCTTTTACTTTTCAGTGGTTTTTTTTTCTTTTTTCCTCATGAAGGTCAGTGGTCAAGAGTGCAAGCTAGCTTTCTGATTTTTTTTTTTTTTTTGAGGGATATTGAACAAAAAGGAGAAAGGTACAAGAAAATTAGTCATCATGAGACCTACGAGAAAAAAGGATTTGATTATTCCTATCCAACTTAATGGAGAGAGTGAAAAGTATAAATCTCAAAAAAAAGGTCTTTCAAATGCTGAAAGGAAAAAAGATTCCTTCCTTCCTTGCCTACATCATCTATCTCTTCTTATCAATAATTCTGGAGGGAACTTAGGCAGGCCAAGCTGATAACATGTCTTATATTGATAAACATAAGGAATATATTTACTGATATAATAATTACATGTACTGCTATCCTATTTCTTCTTCTGGAATACAAACTCTTTTTTCAAGATTTCTGGAGCTGCCTCAGGCTGGAATTTTTGGATGATATGTACAGTGACAATAGTCAAAAGCCCAAACCTTATAATTCATATTGGTATTTTATTTTTTCTCTATTTTCCTCTTGACAAGGTTAAGTTGAGTATTCTCTGCTAGACAGAACTGGAGCTAAAAACTAGAGAGCAGCAATTACTGTTCCGTAGCTTGTATTATGTTAACTAGCCTTGCTAATGACAATGGGACATGCTCTTCTTGAAATCTACCTGACAGTGAAGTTGTCACCACGGGAAAGGAAAACATAAGGATGCACTAGTTAGATAAATCTTTTTATTAAAATAATCTGTGCATTTCTTTACTTCAGCTTCACCAAGTAGTATGATACCTATATTTAGGTTTTCATTAGCATCCTTGGGGAACTAAATATTCCTCCGACTCATTGGATTAATCTCTGCTTGTTTTCTACCTACCTTCTCACTCTACTTTTTAATAAAAAAATCCCTAACTTAATTTTGATCAGATTGCATACTTTACACTTCAGTAACTTGCTAATAATAAGGAATGTCCTTTCCCCCAACCCTCCTATGCTTGAGTTGATGAGTGGATGTTTTAGAGGTCTGCTTGCTAGCATTTTCACAGAAAGATAAGGATTTTTAACTTTAAATCTGAATTTGTGACATAACTTCTTTGCAATTTCTTAACTTTTTCTTTATTTATTTTGCTGGACAACTATGTATTGCTATACATATGAGATGATAGAGCAAATGCATACACACACTAGCATGTAAAAAAAGTATAGAGAAGAAAGTGTAATTAGACACTTAGAGTTGAGTTCTATACAGAAGACATTTGGATTTAATAATAAAAATATGCCCTCTGAAAATCACCTGCGAAGTATCCAAATTATATTGGGTGAATGTTTTTAAAAAATCAGAAGGGAGAAGAGGGCTAGATCATAATCTTATAGGAAAAAGATATATGCATAGATGTTATGTTGCCTAGCAACACAGGGCCCAATTTGTTATTTACTCCATTTCTCCAATCTTACTATAGTACATGGGGGAAAAACGATACACATTATGTGTACCAAGT
>NW_010516883.1:991-19943 GCF_000687285.1 Phaethon lepturus | reverse complement strand
TCAGCAGGACCAGAAAGAAATGGAAAATGTATATTTGTATATGTGATTCTGGAAAACTATTATGAAAGGCTTATCTCCCTGCACATGGCAAGCACCAGTCCCTATTATTAGCTAGTATTTCACAGGAGTCAGAAATGCTTGAAAGTCTTTACATATTACAAGAATAAGAAAGCAAAAGCCAAAACAAAAATTATTTTAAACCTTATAACCCCAGTTGTTGTAATTAAGTCAAGAAAATTACCTCAGGTTCTACTGATGTGACAGCACAGGACAATACTATGCCTTATCTGTCTTATATACAATGAGCATCATAGGGAATGCACTTGTAAGAAATGTTAATATGACTACATGTTTACCAGCTCAGAGGTTTTTTTACATAAAAAGGTTACGCAACTTGCAGGAGAGTTATAACAGTTACAGCTAGGAAAAAATTGCAAATGTGCCTACATTTTTTCCTTCATAGATACGGATATCTATGGTTTTATCCATAGCTGTGACACCATACAGTTTTCTTTCTAGCTGAAAATCAATCACTAACCAGTAAGGAGAGTACAAAGAGATTATGGTCCAAAACTTTTTAAAACAAAACCTTTTTTTTTGAGTTGACTAGGGTAGACTTGGTGTGCAGTTTCAGGAGATTTCTGATTTATACATGCTCATGTGCCTGTGTCTGTAGGTACCTTCTGGATATCAGATGATTTTTCATGTTGAAAAAGAGGAGCAATCCCTCTGTCATATTTGGGCTCACAAGGATATTAATGTGATTTTGCAGGCTTTCAGAGAATCTTGGAAACTCTCTAATCTTTCACAAACTGGAAAACTCTCCACAGGCAGACTCCTGACTAACTGTAGAATCTCTCATTACAGGAGCAATCCCAATGATTTTGTGCGCGTATGGGTGTGTATGTATGTTTAGGACCTCATCCGCCACCCATGTGAGTCTTCTGTTAAGGACTCTTGGGTTTATTTCTCCTACTGAACAGAATAGTCTAGAGGGTCACCTGGCTGTTCCTTAGATACTGTGTAGCACAGAATACCAATTTATGTCTCTTTTTTGGGTCCTGACTCAGCCATGTTTAATCAGTATAAGGGTTAAAAATTAATGGCTGCACTGGGCTGTTAGAGGGTCTTTAAATTCTTGGAAAGGTACTACAGTAATCACTGGTGTATTGTGTGGCCTTGTGTACCAGAAGTGCAGCAAAGATAATTTGAAACTCAAGAAACATGATTAGGTCCCTGTGCTCCAAAAAACACTGGGCTCACTGAACGTGAGAACTACTTGAGGAATAATTCTCTACTCAACCCTGAGAAAGGACAACACAACTCAGCATCAAAAAATTTACAGAAACTTAAATAGATCAGAGCAGCTTTGACACACTGGTAGATGATGTTGAACACTAAGAGAAAAGGTGATATTTGTGGGACCAGAAAAAGCATTAAACCAGCCCAAGTAATAGCCAAAACTGGTCACTTACCTCATGAAAACAAAGTATATATTCCTTTAAATAATTTCAATTCAGGCTAAAAAGACAACATTTTGAATATTTCTTTTCCAAAAAAAGTCAGAATGCTCTCCTGCATTTGTAATCTTTTGTATTCTTTTAATTAATGTGTGTGTTTCTATCTACAATTTAAAGTAAAATGATTTTGGAATGGAAATCTAAACTTTTAACTGTGAAATGTTAACTAGGATTTTAAGGTTCAGAAGTGTCCTCCTTACACAACTTTTTATTTCCTCTCAATTAAATATTGCCTGAATAAAATTGATTAGTTAATTATTTTTGTTGTTAAATTAACATTTTCTCATGGAAACCTCTTAGACATTTTATTTCCCAACTGGATCTAGTCATGAGACAGTGAGGATATGGCTGTGGCATGCCATTTCCAGGGGACTTCTGGAAGCAATGTTATTTAACTTCCACCACTGCTGCTTTCTTGTTGATGCAAACCCTAAGTACTCAACAGTAAGCAAAAATGAATGAAACTACTAAAAATGGCTATTACATGCATCATAGGCCTTCACTACCTTACCTTTTAACAGTAATGCCTTCCATACCCCTTTTCTTCCTTTCTTGTTATAACATGTTACCCCCCTCACCAGTGCAAAAAACAAGGAAGCTAATCCTGCCAGGTACTGAATGCCTTTGATTCATATTAAATTGAGGACAATGAGATCACACAGCAAATCTCATGAACAGCTGCTGAAGTGACACTGAGGTCCTGTGTGCTCTGGAGAGTCAGGCATTGATGTAGCTGCAGTTGTGCAACTTGTTTTCTGACGGGCAAGTTTTCAGTCGGACAGGCTTCAGAAACAGTGGCAATAAGATCTTGCTTCGCTACATCTCTTCAGCTCCACTGATGCCTGCAATCAGGGCAATTTATGAGTGAAAAAGTAAGGCCAAGCACCAGTGCTTTGGTTCTTCTTTCTTGCAGTGGAATTTAGCAGCCCTGAGGATTGAGACCCCTGGCATTTTTTGTATTAATAAAAAAAAAAAAAAAAAGAAAGAAATAGCTCTACAGTAGGTAAGACATGACACATTATTTTCTAGTATTACAAAGTTTTCTTTGCTACCTTTGATCCTTTCATTATATTTTTTTCAATTAATAACAGTGTTTTATGAATTCTGTTTCCTTTTTCTTAAGCGTTCTGGATTACAGCTGCAAAAATGCCTTCTGTAGAGTGCTACTAATCGGCAGCCCACGAGGAACTGTAAGAAGCAGCTTAGCAAAAGCAATCAAAATTCCTATAATCCAGGAAGCTGAAGGGAAAAGAACCCAAAACAAATACACTTAAGAATCCACAGAGGCAATTAGAGAAGATGGCAATAAAAGGCAACAATGATGAGTATCTGTTTCACTGTAGAAGGCGTTTTCATCAGCTGTTCTGCTATATTTTTAATTTTTTCAGCTAAACATTTTTGTAAATTCTCACTACATTAGAAGGATAGGACCTTTTAGAAGGTCATTTTCTTCTGAATTGTTTTGCAAAGAGACTATTATGTGGAGTGGACTGTTAATTAAAAATAATCAAAAATTATATTTAATTCTCAGGTATTGTGAAATTAAAAGAGAAAATAGGCTCTGATTATTTTGGATAAACTGAAGAGTCAAGCATTATCCTCATTTACAGTAATACAGTCAATTCCTACAATAGAATGACGAATTATCATTTCAATGTTTCAGATAAAGATCAACTGGCAAACTTTTATTTTTTAATTGTACAATCTTACTGAGCACTATTTGCCACAGTTCCGCAAAAAAATTCAATACTGTCTATGCAGGTAGTTGGAAGAAGTTGGGAGTAGATGAGTCCGTGTTCAGCCCTAGCCAGTGAAGAAAATCTTTTGTGGATATTGCCTCCTTACAACTACTGTTACCAATATTGATCTCGGCTAACCACTGCAGTACACTGAAATCAATCCAGCTACACTCCTTGGAGTCACCTAAAACTAGAGTACTCCGTTGTTGAATCAAGTCCATTGACTTGAAATAGCTTTATTTGCTCTGGAATGTTAACACAACAGAGCCAAATAAGGGCGTTGCCCCCTCTCATGACTCAGAGGCCTGCACAAAGCAATCTGGTGGGGTTTGTGCTGAAAACAATAGAAACTGAAGGGAAAAAAATCCTTTTCTCTATGTAGTTTCCTTTATACCCTAGAGGGCAGAGGGTGTGGGAATGTATAGTCTACTTAGGAACTAATTTAACTACAGAAGTATCATTAACTTGAAACAGCCCTGGTTGTTTCTGGTTTTAGTGTAACCCGCTTGGCAGAGGTATGCTATTTTAGTTAAGATGGCTCATACCCAAACAGAGCGTATTTTTGTAGATGAAGATCTAAAACATTCAGTGTGTGAGTATACAATGATTATGTGTTGCCGTGAAGACAGAACACCAAGCATGACCACCATACGTCCCATCTGTCTGTTCATTAGTGCAGATCAAATGTTGCTGCTGTTTCTTGGGCTTACCAGTAGTAAGGGTAGTAACTGTTAAGGAATCATTGGAAAATAAGTTTACTTTGGGCTGCTGTAGCTGTTAGACAATCATGGATATGATTGTCTATAGTTTGTATTGCAACTGAATCAAACTGCCAGATGAAAAAGTGAGATAGCCCTAAGCGTCTACTCATATGCCAGGAATTAAACTCATATATTTAATTATAGTAAAGCAAAAGAGACCTGCTTCCACTAAAGTTGATGGTGATAGAGTTGATGTCCACTTTTATCTCCCTATAGAAAATATAGTCTTTTGGACAATTAGGGTTTAGCCCAAATAGAGTTAAAGGACTATTATTTATGTTATTTTATTTTGTTTTGTTTTATTTTATTTGCCTACACATATTTATATGATATTTCTCATTCTTATGAATTTGCATGTATAAGCTCCTTGAATATATATGTATATAAATACATACATACATACAAACACATGCATAGATGTATATAGCTATATGTATGCATTTATACAAAAGAGAATCTGGTGAGTTGCTCTGTGGCCTGCTAACAAATATTTTTTGGTTGCTCTCTTCCTCAAATAGGAGTTTCATTTGTTCTGCTGTGCCAAGATTATTCCCTCATTCACGAATAAGCCTTTATTTATATCTTGAATCCAACAGTATGTACAGAATATTGTACTGTAAATAATGCAGAATAGAGATTTAGACCACAAAAAAAAGAAAATGCAACCATCTTGGATAAAACCTGCCTTCACAGATGAATGTCTTTTTTTAATTGTTCCGCTTGAGTGTATCCTAAACATCTTTAGTGCACATCCTATATTTGGTGTATCAAAATTAGTCAATACTTTTGCAATTGGGATCTTTAATCTTTCAAAGCCTAAAAACACAACCGCATTCTTCTTGTACAGTGTACATGAAAGATGCCAAAGTACTTCTTGATTTCTTAAGATGGATTTCATTACAGTTTAAAGCAAGGTCCCTTTATAAACAGAATATTATTAAACAGGTCTTCTGGTTCAGACCAGTTTAATGAAAAAAATTTTAAACATTTTAAAAAAGGAAGACAAATCTTTGGTTTATCACCATGTTCTTTCAGGCTGAATACATTCCTCCACTCTTCTGTTCTAGTTCAGCAATTTTCTCCTTTTAGGCTTTTCAGGATAGGTCACGGCTATCAAGGCACATCCATCCCCTGAGTCTTTAAGCCCACATGCTGTGGTGGGTTGAGGCTGGCTGGATGCCAGGTGCCCACCAAAGCCACTCTGTCACTCTCCTTCTCAACTGGACAGAAAAGAGAAAGTATAACGAAAAGTTTGTGGGCCGAGGTAAGGATAGGGAGACATCACTCACCAATTACTGTCACGGGCAAAACAGACTTGACTTGGGGAAATTAGTTTAATTTATTACCGACCAAATCAGAGTAGAGATAATAAAAACCAAAAGCAAATCTTAAAACACCTGCCCATCACCCCTCTCTTCTTCCTGTGCTTAACTTTATTCCTGAATGCTCTACTCCTCCTCCAGAGTGGCACAGGTGTACAGGGGATGAGGGTTGCGGTCAGTTCGTCACACGTCTCTGCCACTCCTTCCTCCTCAGGGGGAGCGCTCCTCACACTCTTCCCCTGCTCCAGCATGGGGTCCGTCCTACAGGAGACAGTCCTCCATGAACTTCTCCAACATGAGTCCTTCCCACAGGCTGCAGTTCTTCACCAACTGCTCCAGCCTGGGTCCCTTCCATGGGCTGCAGTCCTTCAGGGACAGACTGCTCTATCATAGGTCCCCCACAGGGTCACAAATCATGCCAGCAAATCTGCTCCAACATGGGCTCCTCTCTCCATGGGTCTACAGGTCCTGCCAGGAGCTTGCTCCAGAGTGGGCTTCCTATGGGGTCACAGCCTCCTTCAGGCATCTGTCTGCTCTGGCATGCGGTCCCCCATGGGCTGCAGGTGGAGATCTGCTCCAACATGGAGCTCCGTGGGCTGCAGAGGGACAGCCTGCCTCACCATGGTCTTCACCAGGAGCTGCAGGGGAATCTCTGCTCCAGCACCCTGAGCACCTCCTCCCCCTCCTTCTTCTCTGACCTTGGTGTCTGCAGAGTTGTTTCTCTCACATATTCTCACTCCTCTCTCCCCCTGCAATCGCTGTTGTCATTTCCTCCCTACCCCATACCCCTTCGTAAATATGTGATCCCAGAGGTGCTACCACTGTTGCTGACTAGTTTGGCCTTGGCCAGCAGTGGGTCGGTCTTGGAGCTGGCTGGCATTGACTCCATCAGACACAGAGGAAGCTTCTAGCAACCTCTCGCTGAAGCTACCCCTGTAGCCCCCCTCACTACCAAAACCTTGCCACGCAAACCAAATACACACACTCAGACAAAGTCTCTCCCCTGTGATTTCATTTTAGTTCATTTTTCCTATTATCAGTATAGTTTAGGATTCAGTTATGCTAAATGCATAAGGAGAAAGTGAAGAAGGAGTTATCTTGCAGTATTTTGCATCTTTGATTCAACTTGATTGTCTTTGGATTATAGGAGAAAACACATGTCTAAACAATACTAGAATGTATTATCTTGACTTAAGAAATCAAAAAAAAACCAGTGTAGGCCAGCAGCAGGTTGTTACATACAACACCAGATGTTGGAAAACAAATATCAAATCAACAATTTATGAAAAAAACACATAAAGGTCAAAACATATTGTACATTTCTGTCAGAAAAGTGCTGTTTTAACAATTATTCTTACTTCAATTTCCAGTTTCCTAGCTGAACTGAAAATGGCATCACCAAGCCAAAGAAGTCTTACAGGCCTTTCTTCCTGTTGTGCAGAAATTCTAAAAAACCCCAAACAACAACATATATTTCTGTATTGTTTTGACACTGCAAAGTACTGAGCATTTCCACTTTACCAAGAATTCACTGGCTACTATGGACACTCCATGTCTTTTGCGATCAGCTTCCATATTAATAATGCCACAAAAACAACCCCACTCAATGAAAAAAAAACCAAACAAAAAACACAAACAAAAATATGTTTAAAGAATTGTAAACTATTCCAAGAAACCACAATGTTGTTTTGGGATTTTTTTTTTTTCACTTACATAATCTTAATTTGTAAAAGGATGCATGGCATATGTAATCTGTGGTTGTGTATGTTTATAGAAGCACAACAGTTGGATAAGTTTACCAGGTTTAAACTTCTAGCAGCAGTGCATCTATACAGTTTTTGATATCAAGACAACTTGTTCAGAAAGTCCTAAGGCTACCTAAGTGTTTTACAAATAATATATATGTTATTGCCCGAAACTACATAGAAAGATCACAAAACACTTTAAAAATGTCAGTAAAATAAACATCATATATCTTCTCCTGATTTAACAACTATGCCTGTGAGTATGTATGAGTAAATGATAAAAATTCTCAACTCTTCCTCAAGTGATTTGTAACTTGTGGGGGCAGTCAAGCTTGTTTGCTCTTTTTCATTTTAACACATGCAGGTGGAAAAGGTTGGAGCAAGGGCACCTGACAATAACAGATTTTATTTTTTAACATTTTTTAAATTTTTATGGTCTATTTTTAAGATTCTCCAAGTTCTGGAACATTCACATTAGTTGTGGAGGTGACTATACCTATGATGATCTAACATGGTTTTGTAACAGATCCTCACTCAGTTTTTTACACCTTAACCAAACTGAAACTCTTAGATAAAAAACCCTATGTTTTTATCACCAAGTTGGACTGGATATTTGGAAAATATAAATTTAAGTTAAAATAGTTTAGCTATTTATCTCACTGCTTGTTAAATTATACTTAAGAACATTAAAAATAAAGTTGATAATGTCTAGTCTGTTGCAGAGTAAGTTGAAACAAGGAGGTCTTCTTGAACAGTGTTTTGCCTTTTAGCTTCTTTGTGAAACTTTGACAGCTTCCAAACTATAACAAAATCCCATTATATCTACTGAGCTAGGTGGTGATAGCTGAATTAATTATAGTTTGGAATTACAAACAGGCTGAACAGAAGACCATAATAAATATTGTACTCTATTGGACAAATTGTCCATCTAACCCTATATGCCATTTCTCACAGTGACCAATATTAATTAAGGTGGGTGGCTACAGCACTAGGAAGCTGTGGCTTGACAGGTTTAAGGAACAATTGAAAGCATGGCCTACTTCTTGTCTCCTGTCCTTTATGTGATCAATTTGATGTCAAGATTTTTTGTTGTTGCTACTGCTTAATCAGATTATACATTGGAAGCATCTACACAAATTGACTAAAAGGTTGGCATTTTAGTTTTTTCTCTATTCATTAATCAATTTTTTAATTAAAAAAGGACACATTCATCTCATAAACAGTAACTGTAATCTCCTAGCAACAATGCCATTAAGATGTAATTTCTTCTTTTCTTTTTTTAAAAATCATTACTATTTTAAATATCCTTGACTCTTCAGAGTGTCTGAATTTAACTGCTACTTTGTCATAAGATTGAGATCTTAGAAGAGGTTGATTTCCTTGATGTCAAAAAGATAAAGTTAACTTATAAAATAAATAACATTCAAAATATTTGTAATAAATAATGTGTGGAAGAAAACGTTCCTAAGTATTCACAGAAAATCATAAATTCAAGGACTTTTTGTAATAATTAGGAAAATTGCTTCCCAAGCATAATTTTTTATGAGTCAAGCTTCAGAACAATAAAGCTACTGATACATATAATATAATCAATAAAATCCAGCTTTTATGACAGTCATCAGCATAGCACTCTTTCACGTCACCCCTCATTTCTCTCTTATAGGTTGGTAGAGATGTGAAAGAGAAAATAAGTGAACAGCCCTCTGTAATATTAAAAGATAAGAAATAAAAACTTAACATTCCTCTTGTATATTTATCCTTTCAAAAGAAATTTTAAAGACACAATTTCATGGCTTTTCTTCTGCTTATTCTGCTTTAAAAATAATTTCCTATTTTTATATTGAACATCTGACTACAACCAGGTGACAATTTTCTGTTCAGCTACTCTTGAAATACACTAATAAACTAAAATATTTCAACTGTTCAGTCTGTTGAAAAATGATTGAAAAAACAATTTTTTTTTAATTCTGTCGATATTTTTTCAGTGAAATATTATTTCTTATAAACATCCCCTTGAATGGGATTAACCACATCTAGAAGTAGTCATCTAAAAGTCAGTTAGCTTTAGTGTAAATTAATGTAAACAGTAAAGGTCTTTGTAATAAAGTGTCTCAAATAATGCTTTCCCAACACAATCTATTCTTACTTGTTTTGTATGTATTTTAGTACAAGCTGAATAGCTAATTTCTCTCCACTCACTGTAAGGATGCCTAGGTGGCTATTTCAGACTAGATGCTAAAAGGTAAAGCTATCACCAGATTGCTGAAGTGCTCCATCATAGATTTCCTTCAGTTTCACTTTTAAAATCTAAGTTTAAAAACAGCAAAATATTTTATTTAAATTATTTAAATATTTCATTAAAACCAAAATATATTGTAATGTCTTCTCCTCTTCCTCTAAAAGAAAATCAGAAAACATATTAATTAAGAAAAAACAAGAAAATGGTTTAATCCAAAAATCTTTTTTTTATATTCCAGCCGTGACCTAAAAAAAATAAATCAATTGTTCAGGGAAATGTACCCCTACCCTTTAATCTCTTTAAACTTTGAGAAATCCACTAAAAAAGGGAGCTGTTACTCTGAGTCCTCAAACAAAAAGCCTTATATTTTCAGCTGATCTCTTTTTCACTTTGTTTTGTTTTTGCTTTACCTTTAGTTGACCTTCCACAGTTAAAGTACACAAGTTATTGAGTCAGTCCTCAATGCCTTGAACTTTCATCGTGACTGTTATGGGGAAGGAAAATGAAGAGTGTCAGAGAGAAGTGAAGTGGGTCCTCCAGCACAGACCCTGCGTGACCTCCTACAGGTACTTCCCACTTGTGGCCCTGGAGTCCTTTAGATATCTGTTACAGGCCCATAGAGAGAGCAGCGCTACTACATTTTGGTGATGCTGCTCACAACCAAATATAATAAAAATAAAAAGAGCAAGGCACCTACTGCTGGAGGGGTATATTTGGACTATGGTATGTCTGCTGCTTTCACAGGAGGATTAAGCCACTTAATTTCTTTTGGCCCAAGAATGGAACCTTTTGCACAGGTTCATCAGATCTCCTGCAGCATGAACTGCTCTTCATGCATGCAGTATTGCGGGTTTATGTCTGTCGATTCATCCTAGGCTTGCTTGTGCTGTTCTGCAGTGCAAATGTTGTGCCCTGTGAACCCAACGAATTATCTGTTCAAGAGCTAAGCACATGAATCCCAGATCACATGCATCCTACAGGACCGTATAATGCACATCTGGTCTACAGCTTATGCAATTATTTTTTTTCTAGTTATAAATGCTGAAAATCTAGAATGTAAATAAATATTCATGTCAAAGAAGGTAAAACAGTAAAAGTGAACGTTATTTGAATCATGTGGTAAATGATCCTGATTTTCCTCAATCTCTTCACCTGAGAACATGCCAGAGAAGCCCTTGTACATGAGAGTAAGCAGGGAACTTCCATCTAAAGGAGAGAGAAAGTACAAGCATACTTAATAAATGATGGCCCAAATATTATGCCGTATATTAAAAGCAAAACTGAAGTAGACTTTTTTCAAGTAACTTCTGCAGAAGTTATGACACAGTTATGAATTTTAAATACCTGTGTACCTTATGGAGTAAATATTTATGTTGCCTAAATAGAAGTCTTGCTGACAAAGCAGAGACCTGTTGCACCCATGAAGTCAAAACAGATTGAGGGTGGCATAGTTGGTATTTGTTTGCCTAGAATCTAAACATAAGCATGCTAAAATGATAAACAGCAACACTGTAACTCTTTGTGAGGTTGTACATTTTGTGGTGCTACTAATAGCATAACCAGCAACAATGTCTGAGCACTTGGGCACAGCTAACTGTACATGCAAAGGTAATACGTAACTGCAGGAGGCAAAAGCAGACTTTTGTGATGTAATTGCACAAACAGGGTACAATGAAAATCATGTATAAGACATAAACTCTGCAAGATACGAACCATGGCTGTAGAACAGGCAGGAAACATGCCTGGCAAAATGAAAACATCCTGCTCCTGGAAATAACATAATCTGTGTTAGGAGCAGATGAAATTCACCCTTTCTTTTGAGGAGGTTGTGAGGATCGTAAAAATACCATTGGTGCATAAGAAAAAAAAGGAAGAAAGACGACTTTTGACTTTGGTCACATCTTACCTCATCAAAGAGATCTCAAAACTGATCCTCAAACCTGACTGCAGCCATCCCTGCTGACTACATGGCACCACTCTGTGGTATTGAATACACACAGCTAATGTAGGAGATGGTTATTAAGGACCATTTAAATACACAGTAATTATAACTAATAATGTGTAAGAGCTTACTGTTGGAAAATGTGTGTTGTTAATGAATGCCAGTCTAGTAAAACTCTACTTTGATGCTGGCCTGATTTCTGTCTTTTAAGTAGTCCCATCACAGTTGCATCCAACTCCCCAATATATAGATACATTTATATCTGCGCACACATATACTCAGTTGCAAGACTCTCATGTGAAATTGCATTTTAGATTCTGTATATTTTACATAATAATTTAAAGATAATAAGGTCCAGATTCATCCAAGCTAGGGTTTTGTGGGGGCTGAATCCTGGACTTCACTGTGTGTCCATCCCCTCTCAGTATAGGGATCATTCCTTAGCCACCTCAAGCAGCAATGATGATTTGATCCTCTCATCAATTCAGGAAGGGCAGAATGGTTTGTGGACCACAACATAAACTGGATCAATAAAATGATCTTGGTTAACTAAAAAGCCTCAAGAAGTTAAAATTAGTGGCTGGAGGTTAGTGAAGGCAGTAAGGGATTTCTCAGATCAGCTTTGCCAATGGAGAAAAAAATAACAAAATACATCCTGAGTTGCACTGCAGTACTCTAGTTTTACATCAGAATAATACATTTGAAATCATTTGTGATGCTGTGATGTAAAATTGAGTAGTACAACAATTAATCGGGTCACCAACCTCTTCTCCCTTATGTCTCTAAAATGTTATTTAATTAAAATTAAAATGGCATGTGGGATTGGTCCCAGGGCATGGTTTCTAAGCACTGCATAAATAGGAAGAAGGTATTATTTTATTGTAATAATGTTTCATCTATTCAGTCTTCCCACAGTTTGCTGATGGCCAGCAATTCTCCTTTTAATGTGCAGACAGCACTGGATGTGCTAATGAATAGTTTCAGAAAGCTTTTCAGAAATTTTCTATCAAAAAATTCCAATTCAAGGTAATCAAAGGAAAAAAAATTATTTTGACAAAATACAATTTTTAAAAAGGTATGGAAGACAATGAAAGATATCAAATTCTGATTTCCTGGTAATTATTCTTATTTTCTATTTCAAAATGTCCTTTATTTTATATTAGAAAACAAAATAACAAAATGAGAACAAAACATTTCACATTTTAATCAACTCAGATGGTTTGTTTCATGTTTCTGTTTTGAACCACACTGAAAAATATTAATTTGGTTTGCATCTTTACCTGGTTAGCTGTTTTTGTTTTCATTTTGTTTTGTAGAAAAAAAAAAGGAACTGACAGGCTTCTTGAAAACAAAACCACTTCTTTACAGTTCTCATGTTTAAACAAGGTTTTTAAAATTTTGTTTCTGAAATGTTTATTAAATGAGAGGTACTTTGTGTTTCAAATGGTTTATTTGTCTCTGAAATCCCTGTATTTTTCGAAGTCTGAAGTCTAAGTCAGGAAAAGACTGAGGAAAGAAAACATTCTTTTTCCCCAGTTAAAATAATTCAATTACATTGAATTAAAATGTGAATTAATAAGAAAACCAAGGCTTCGTATTACTGTCATACCACATAACTACATTAGGCCTCCAGAAAGAAAATGACTGGCATATGAAACATTTGATGCATAAAATCAGGTCTGAGAGGAGAAGGAGGCAGGAAGCCTTTAGTTTTTCTTTCGGAACAGGCTTATTTCTATAAATCAGTATTTCTGCATCTCTAAAGTACTGGGGTAGAAGGCAGGGCTGGGCCTTCTGAGACTTGGGTCTATTTCTAGAGCTATCAATGGCTTGACATGCAACCTTCCCAAGGTCAGTGCTTCTGTTTTCTGATCTGTTGAGCAAATAAAATTGCACTGTATTCCATTGTAAAAGCATCTGAGATGGGTTGATAAAAAGAGGAAAAACTGGGTGTTACTCTTACATAAGATTTGATTTTTGATGTTGTACCCCTGAGTAACGATGATAATTACCTCAGTCACCATGTTTGTTCATCACACATTTCAAAGAACCTTTGGGCTGTATAATTCCTTCTACTTCCTGAGACTGGGAAACAGAGGCACAGGAAAGAGAAATGAGTTGCCCAGAGTCATGCTGGCAAACTATTGGTGGAGGCAGGAATAAGAAGGCAGGTCTTTGCCTCAGTGGTATGTTCTGCACTCCAAGAAGCATTTCCACCTTCATTATTAAACAATGGAAATACGTTATAGTTAGAGAGAGCAGAGACATAAACTCTCATCTGCTTTTGTCCATTTAAATGATCCTTATGTTGCTCTCAGACTGTGCCATGAAAATGGATAAGAAAAGAATTAATTATTGGAAACGCATTATAGACCTATTATTCAAACTGATGTAATTCAGTGGGATTACTTGTGTAAGCAATAGATTGAAAGCTTGAACACCTTTTGCTTCTTTTTTTCTTTTTTTGTTTGAGAAAGATACTTTTAAATGCCTTGTGTAGATCTAAATGACACTGGGATTTGTGTTGCATGAGTTAACTCATGCTCTTCCTGTCTTGACATGAGTTTTAATAAGAGGATGAAAGTAGTTTTTAACTAACTTTAAATTGTATGAATGCACTTTACTAAACTACCTCAGTCAGTTAAATACATTGCAGAATGACCAGCTATTTCAACCTTTTGCTCGTTTGCAGTCTCTAATGTTTCAGGAAAGAAAGAAATAAGCAAGCAATCAAACTACAAAAAGGTCACATTAGTAAAAGTGCAGTACTGTATTGTGTATTGATCACACTACACAGGAGTCAAGTCTGGCAGGATGTTGAGAATTGTTGTAACAAGTACTTAAAACGATAACGCTGGAATCTGTTCAAGAAAAAAAAAATTATGCTGAGGTTAGAATATGGTGCACATGTTATCACTTCTTATTAAGGGCTATAACATTATACTAGTACTTTCCCTGCTATAGCTGACCAAAAGAACAAATATTTCTCACAGCTCCAGTTAATTTCACTGTAATATTTTTTCCCAGCCTAAATGCATGTCTTTTATCCCAAAGAAAAAAAATTAAAAGAATCTATGTATTTCTGTGCTGCAGTGAAGAACACTGCAATGCCAAACTTAGGAAGCAGAAGCCTGGATTGAAATCCCAGTCCCCAAGTCAGGCAACCAACCATCTCACATACTGCACTGGGAAAGGCAGAAATCAGGCCTTCACATCAGGATCGAGAGCATTGATGATGCAGCTTGGAGGACATTTCAGTGAAATGCTGCAGTGGAATCTCAGTTCACAATCTGGGGTCAGGGCTGCAGCAAAACCACCTCTCTCCATCTGGGCTCCACAATTTGAAATTCTCCCCTGAAAACAGATAACCCACTTCTGTTGTAACAAACTTTTAAAGTAAGTATGTGTGAGTGTGTGTATGTGAGTGTTGGGATGAGAGGAATAAAAGGAGGTGGATGACTCAGCTCCCTATCTCCCTCCTACCAACAGCACAGTGGGCAGAATATACTTTCCCAGTGGAGACACAGGGTCAATTCACTGTTAAGTTGGAAGGGGCTTAAGTCTGTCCCTTAACCTCCCTACAGTATCCTTTTCATTTGAAAACATGCCACTCCAGAAGACTATGCTGGAGATTATAAACTGCGGGGGGTGGGGGGGGTGGTGGTGGTGCCAGGTGTGTGAAAGGAACAGAGAAAGGAAGATAAAATGTCTGTGTGACTTCAGTCCTTCACCAAACAGCTATGCTGGACAGTTTCACCAGTAAGAAAAGTAGTTCTGGGGCTCAGTTCTCTCATAAGAACTGCTCAGGTATTCTAATGATTTTAATGCAAGCAATCACAGTGGAAACTGGGTCAGAAACTCAGATCAATATATACAGTTTAAATAAGAAATTCTGGTCAGGACCTTCACCTCGCCTATTCACTAAATTCACCTCTTGCTTCCACATCATTAGAATTTCAAAGTGAAATGCCTATATGGCTTTTATGGCAGACTACACTCAGGCTGGGTGCACAATCTGTCTGCCTTTGTGACTTTTATTCACTTTTCTGATGCCTAGTATTTAAAGCTTTTAAGACTTACCTGTGATCTATTTGGACCAATGTTTCCAACACAAAATTATTGTAAGGTCTGATGAATACATATACTGGAGAAAGAATGTCTCGGGGTTTTGCTACCGGCTCCATAGTCTAAACATCTGTGTGAAATCTATTAGGTCAAGCTCAGTCTCATATGAAAGCACGATGCAAGCAAGTCCTCCCAGGGCTCTGCACATCCTGGTGGGTGCTGTAAGCAACAGCCTGTAATCTCATGCTCCCCCACCGCCTTTCTGTGGTTCAAAGGTTCTCAAAATTATTTTCCTTGTAAAGTAGAACAGCTGCAGCAAGAGGGCTGGTAGCCTGGTTGTTGAGAGTATGAGCCAAGAAAGAGAAACATGTAGGCTGGCTCTTACACTGCAAAGGATAGAGAATTTTTGTAGAGAATTTTTATTTTCTCATCCTGAGCCAGTCTCCTACCCACTAGATAGAAGTAGGCAAACCACTTCTTTAACTTTTTTTTTTTTTTTTAATCATCATCATCCACCACTGCATCATTTTGCAAAGCTCCATCTGGTGAACAGGGAGATTTGGAACATGCTCACATGTCACAGCCCTCAGGAAAATGAGAAAGAAAAGTATCTAGTTTCAGAAACCTTGTTAGGCCTAGATGGAATTTAGGTAGAAATCCAGTAGTTCTGTGCAGACTGGCCTGTGAAACATACTGAGATAGAAAATTCTGGGAGGAGATCCTTGTAGTAGTTTAACCATGCCTACCCTTAGTTAGCACTGGATAATCTGAACCAGTTTAAAGTCATTGTATACATCAGGAAGCATAGTTTCTGCAGGAGTTGCATCAACATATAGAGGCACCTATGTTAACTTTCACTCCCAGTATAGCCAAAGCCTGCATAAAGCCATAATTTCAAATGAAATAATGATCCTATGACTTTTCTATTTGCTGAGTCCATCATAATTTGTAGTGCATACACACACACATATGCATATGCATATATATATGCGTGTGTGCATGTATACACACAGGGAGCAGTATGTCTTCAGTGTAGGATTTCTTCATTGTGATTATATCTCCCATAGAAATAATGAAGATAATTTTACAGAACATAGCACAAGTATTGCAAGAAGGATATCTACAGCAATAAATTTTTGTTCTGTAGAACCTTTGCAAATGCTCTGGGTTCTGCTTTGCAAGATCTACAATGTTAGATGAGGCAACTCGTTTTTTAACATGTTCCAATATAGCACAAATACAGCCTTAACTAGTGTTACTTGCATAGTCATAGCAACAGGGACATAGAACATTTCCAAGTGGAAAAATGTAAAAGTGTCCGAGTACCTTTCCCTATTTCAAGGCATTTTCCATATTAAGAGTAACGCCATTCCTATTCAAAAGACAACTGTGATGCCCAAGCCAATTTGCTTGTGTTTGGTTAAATATGGGACTTTACTCGCAGAAGAAAGGTACAAGTAGGAAGCTGATTGTCTCAGGCTTCTAGAAGTTGCAGAGGCAAACAGGAAGTACAATACATCAGATAAGAAAAAGAGTCAAGGAAAACAGGCTTGGGTGCTCTTTCTCCTATGTGATCTACTGGATAATTTGGAGGGCCTAATGTGAGCTCTGGTTATTCAACCATTGTACAGATTATAAACTGTGATGCGTATGCTGAATTTTAAAGACCCAGATTCATTGACACTTCAGTGCTGCATGATCTCTCACTTTACCACACTCTCTAAATAAGAGAGTAAAAAATTTCAGTCAGAGAGGTCCTGATTAACCTGATCCAGGAGTAGGTATTTCTTAAAACACTTAGAGACAGGCTTCTTCTCCTAAGATACGTGTTTCCAAACTTAACTTAAGCAGATGAGGAAATCTAGAATTAGGATTATGGCACTGAGTAATGATAGATTAATTTCCTGGCCCTGACACACCTTCCCTGTGTACCTTGACTTACAGAACCAAAACTTCAGATCTCAAATCTAAAATGGATGATGCCTCTTTCCTTCCTCTCTGACTTGTCTTCTGGATGCTAACCTTTGCATGGAAGATGCTTAGTCAATAAGTATATCATATATATATGAGACATACATGTCTCAATATAGTTCCAAAGTATACAGCTGAAAACACAATGGGTTCCTTACCTAAATACTCTTTTGGAAGTTACATAGCACCCATAAACATTCTTACATCTTCTAGCATTCTTCTTTTTACCTTTTTTTTTTATTTTCCACTTTGAAATTCTGGGTCCACAGATGACTCCCACTAGTTCCCACCTCTTAGCAGATCCCTGGAAGAAGCAGGCAATTTGTCCTTCATGCTTTGACAACAGGTCATTGTCTCCTTCCTCTTATTTGATTCACAGTTATTTATTCAATATCTTGTCAATGTTCAGGTCCTCTGGTTGCATTTTGATTGTTTTTATGGTGCCTGAGCAATTTTAATAACACAAAGGTAAAGATGCTAAGAAGCTTTATTCTAAGGCTGGAGTAGAGCAAGCTCTTTAGTCCTCCTGCCCCACATCCCAGTGAGCATTCACCAGGCTCCAGATTTTCAACCTGTCCTCCTCAAGCCTTTACACTGACACCCAGTGACTGGGTCCCCTGCCCTGGCCCCTCCCCAATCCTTGCCACTTCCCCTGACTCTCCCGCCTCCCTCCACGGAGTTGCCTGGGGGCTTCCCTGCCTCCGGCTCCCTTTGCACTTCGAGGCTGCAATTGTTGACCCACGGAAGGATCCAGCCAGCCTAGCACCGCCCCACCCACCGCCCGACATCACCGAGAGACAAAGTCAAAGAAACCGTCAGGAGAAATGAATTAATGTGCCTCAACGTGGCGCCAAGTTTCCTTTCTCTCTTTTTTCCCCTAATGAAACCAGTAACATATTTCTTGTGGTGCTTTCTGTCTCAGTGGCATTTTATCTCTTTTGGCCCGTTTGTAATTTATGGGGCAAGCTTTTTCAGGGCCAGGGTTTCTCTCTTTTTGTCTGTTTTCTTCCCTCCTCTTGTCCCGTTTGCTCCCTCCGCACCCCCCTCCCTCTGTAGTCCCTGCCCACCGTAACGAACCGAAAGGCCAAATCTTCATCCTGGGGACCCGAAATGGCCACGACAACTGTTGTAACTTGTCTGTGGTCTAATCACATTAATTTGATAAGATCATGGTCGGCAGGATGTCTAATTTACTTGCAAGCGGCAGCCAGGGAAGAGCTTTGACCAAATTAGCATACCGCCGGGACCAGGAGGTGCAGGCTCCATATGGCTTCCTGGCTTTCCCTATAAATAACCCTCCCCCAGCACACCCCCGCGCTTATATCCCCCCCTACCAGTATGCCGCAAAGTTCACCAGCGGCGCCGGACGGGAGAGGTGCAGGCACGGGCTGCAGGAGGCACCCGGCGGCCGTGCTGCCTCTCCCGCCCCATCCTCCTCCTCCTTCTCCTCCCCCTCAGCGCGATTTGACAAGGCAGGGGGAAACGCGGGTTTCCACTTGCACCACCAGAGGTGCAACTGGTTCTTCGGTCGTAGGCATCTGAAACCCGTCCAAATTATGCAGAAACTTTTGTATGCTCGGCTCCTTTATTTAAGGCCAGGCACCGATTTTTCCGCTGTGTAATCGCTTTTGTCAGAAGGGTGGGAGCT
>NW_010516883.1:0-960 GCF_000687285.1 Phaethon lepturus | reverse complement strand
GGCGGGGGGTGGGGCGGAGGAGGGGGTCGAGAGAAGCAGGCGTTTTATTTCCACAGAGAGGCTATTAGGAGCATCCCAAGAGAAATATCTGTGCATGTACATACATGCATCTCTAGATTGTTATATATAGAGAAGAATGTCAAGATGCACAACTCAGTTTCAGCCCTCTCCTCCCCTCCTTAAGGGAGACATTATACTCTGTGGGAACAGGTAGCGTGAATTGCTAACAGTGTAGCAATCGCCTCCTCCTTAGCTCCCTCCCCCTTCTTCTCTGTAATCATCTAAATTATAAAAAAAATATATAATGCAATAATCCATGGTTCAACATTGCATAGAGAACGTCAGCAAGAGACCAAATCCAACATGAAACACTATTGACTGGAGGGGAGGAAGAAATGCATTTAAAGCAACGATAAAAAAAAAATGGCGTGCAGAATAATTACCTCAAATTGCTATTCGCTTGACACCCTGACACTAACTGTTCAAGCCATTGGGAAATACAATAAGACGAACGCACCTTCCTCGCCTGCTTGTGCAGGTGTGAGTGTGTGTGTAGATGGGGGCAATAAGGAACTGGTCGGGAGGAGGGGAATGCTAAACTTTCCATCTTAAAAGAAAAGAAATAAATTAAAGATTCCATTTAGGAGAAAGCATCTAAATAGATGGACAGCTTTTAATGCCAACGTTTTTAACGCTTGCCCTGTACGTGAATCGATTTTTTTTTTCTCCAGCATTCCCTCAGCAGATGGATTTTTGCCACTGCAGCTCAGCAGAGGGTGTCAGATCTTTCAGAGTGCACCAGGTTGAAACGAGCAGAGCCTCTTAGCAACTCTCCCTCTGCGTGCATGTGAGTGTGTGCGAGCGTGCGACTCGGCAGCAGCGGAAGAAAAAGGAAAGAAGAGCGAGCGAGCGAGGAGGGGAGGCAGCGCGGCCGGCAGGGCGAGGCGCGGCGCGGGCGGG
>NW_010516882.1:0-4020 GCF_000687285.1 Phaethon lepturus | reverse complement strand
CGACACGGCGGCAAATCATCCACCTCGTTCTTTCACTTTGAAGTCTGATACTGTTAGGCTACACATGTGTAAGTGGGGAAAGTGGCACTGAGTCCTTTTGGAGGTGCTTTGATATCTGTAGAGGGAATTACATCGAAGGAAAGTGCTGGGAGTTATTGCCAAAGCCTTTGAAGAGAAAATGAACCCAGAGAAAAAGCTGCCTCTGGCCTTTCAGTCTATTTCTAGGATGCCCCTGCTCAGAATTTCTAAACTTAGGAGCAGTTTTGATCCAAGTCATCCATCATTTAACCAGACTACAAGAAAGCAAGAAGAAAAAGCTGTCTCTGCAGCACTGTAAAGCAAGCAGCAGAGCTTAAAGGCTGCCACAGCAGCAACTGCCTATTAGCCATAATCGAAGTCATGTTGCCAGAAGCTTGTATGGAATATTGCCAGGTAAAATATATAATTTTCTGCCAATGCCATTCTGGTAGATGGTACCATTCTGGTAGAGAGATTTTGCTCATTTCTGCAGTAATGAAATTGTGCTTGTAACAGCTGAGAAAATCAGCCATGGAAAAAAACATTCCTGTTTACTGACTTGTCCTGTGTTCAACTTGGTCTGGCCTGACAGAGTTTGGACACCAGTCAGCTCTGTGTGAGGCCTTCGTCAGCTCAGCTAACAAGATGGTGTTTTACTGGTGGCAGGAAACAAAACAAAGAAGATGAAAAAAACCCCATAATGGAATATACCAGTATGGCATATATGGATTTCCAATGTAAGGGTGCTTTAGCTGTATTCAAACAGTCAGAATAAAAATAACACCCTGATTTTCTGACTAGATGTGTGCAGACATGATACCCACACTACAGATTTGATTACTTCACTGTTACGCAAGTGAAAAGACAAATTTAAGGAATTATTTAAATGATACCCCACACTTTTTTCTAGCTGACATGGAGCAATGAAATGTATTAGTTGAAGTAAAAAAACAAGAGGAGGTGGTATTTTAATTAAATTAAACAGCTCCTTCCCATACTACTGTTTCTTGACAGAAAGGTATGAAAATCATGAAGTGCATTTTAGATTATTTATTTTTAAAAAACCCAAGCAGCATATTCCAGTGACTGATATAAAATAAATTAAAAAAAACATTTAAAAGCTACACCTTTTTTTCAACATTTTTGCAATACCGTGAAAGTCTTCATCCAGTTTTCTGTAATTGAATGAATTTCAAGAAAGATCCGTGGGTTGTCACTGGGCGTGGTTCCTGGGTCCTGCTCCACTTCCATATGCCTGACTGCGTGATCCTCCGCAGGTCACTTACGACCACATCTTTAAATGTTATTTTTGGTCTTTGGAAACACAGACAGATGCCTAACAAAAGTTTCGGAAGTGGACAGCCACCAAAGTGTTATCCACTTGAGTGCATGTTATAGTATAATTGTGAAATATATGGTCATCAGTTTTATGTGATTTGATGCCATGTAAGGCATTAAGCAGCCTTTAAACCATGCAGTCTCTCAGATGACTTTGTGTAATTAATACTATATTATTCCAGCTAGGAATAGTCCAGATATAATTTTTCTAAAATTTGAAACTAAAAGTTGTGAATGTTCAGAAAATGCATCTTTATTCTTCCTCTAATTTATTTAAATGTATTAAACCTTTATATTTGGGTATACAGTTGTGCATCTGAATTTGCACAGAGGACATTCAGTAACAGTCACATTCCTGTAATGCTTCTGATGGGACTGGAAGCTGAGTTTTTTTGTGAAATATTCTTAAATAGTTTCTGGCAGATTTTTGTGTAGAGAATTTCTATCAAAGATAGTTGTATTTCTTCATCGAAACTGTATTCCAGTTTTTGGAAAGTTGTGTACCAGCATCTCTTCAGTAAACATTTAATTATATTGTCAAGCAAGACATTTTATCTTAAATATTTAGTTCCATATAGCTAAATTCTCATCTGTATATGCCTACATAGCATTAATGTTAACAGTCAAGTGGATTTACGTTATAGCGCATAAACTGCAAACGGACTCACAGACTTTTCACTGCTTATGTATGTGTTCTTTCATACCTCTAATGAGACTGTTGTTGTGCTCTAGTATCCATAGATAATCAAGTTTAACCTAAAGGAGCTACATTATAAAGTTAATATTTTATTTGCAATTTTATTGCAAAAACTTTACTTCTGCCTTTAAAAATATGAAAGACACATTTGTCTTTAAGGTCACCGGAAATCACTTTCCTCTACTAACATTTTCCAACTGGACAAAACTACCATTCAGTACCTTGTGAATCTAGTTTGAATAAGTTGCAGCTTTTGTGCTTGAAACACAATTTCAGAGTGCTGTAAATACATTAATTCCCCACTGAGGTTGAAAAAATATCAAAATATTGCAATAAAGTTTTCAACAATAAAACATCAACATTTACTTAGAGGTTTCTTCATCATTGCAACCTAAACTCCAAACCTAGTCTATTAGGGTACCTAAGGTTGCATCCTGACAGCTTAGAAAATGATCCTTTTTTTTTTTTTTCATGATGGTTTTCCTATATCATATGATATTGAGAGGTTTATAGAAGTAGGTATTAATCATAATCTTTTAATCTGTATTTTCTGGCTCACACTTCAGAAATTTATGTGGGCTCAAAATGATCCAGGCTGAAATTACAAGAATGAATTTGATATAGTTGTGGATATGATGAAGTCTGTTTTATAAAAAATTCTGTTTCTTCTATAATTTTTTTCATTTGATAACTGTTAATACACATGAGAAATAAACATTTTGAAGTGGATATTTTTTGGTAGCACTTATGTTGTTTGATGGGCTGTGAATACTCATTAGTGGGACTGAAGCAAACTAGAATGGCGTAAAGTTCAGATGTCTAAGCCCCAAATGACAATTAGGAACTGGGACCAGTGAGGAACATCTGTATCTCTATCAGTGCAAGAACATGTTTAGAGCTGCTTCACTACCATAAAAATATCAGAATGATGACAGACCAAAGCACCATCTAGCCAACTATCTTCTCTCCAGCCACGCCTGCACTGAGTGCCTAAGGACAGTGTGAGAGAGAGTGAAGCAGTGTAATTGTAATTGTGCAGAACAAGTTTGCAGCCTCCTTTGAGTTACGGCTTGTGTACTTCCACGGCCCTCAATGGATTTTCCTTCCATAAACCTGCCTGGCTTTTTTTTAAAACATATAAGCCATAAGAACATCCAACCTGTACTACAGCCAGTGGCAGGTCATTTTATTGTGTTAATACACAAATAAAAAACCAAAAAGGCTTCTCGCTTATGAGTTGGTAGGCCTCATTTTCAGGGTTTTAAACTAAATTCTCAGGGGGAAGGGGATAAAACCAGGCTCACTAGAGAGGAGCCTAAGGGTGGCATGCCAGAGTTGGGGATGAAATCAATAGCCCAGCTCAAGTGCATCTACACCAATGCATGCAGTGTGGGCACCGAACAGGAGGAGCTGGAAGCCGTTGTGCAGTGGCACAGCTATGACTTAGTCACTATCACAGAAACATGGTGGAATGACTCTCATGACTGGAGTGCTGCAATGGATGGCTATAAGCTCTTCAGAATGGATAGGCATGGAAGGAGAGACGCTGGGGTGGCTCTGTATGTTAAGGAGAGTTTTGATTGTATAGAAATTAATGATTGTGAAGACCAAGTTGAGTGCTTATGGGTAAGGATGAAGGGGAAGGCCAAAGAGGCAGATATCCTGCTGGCAGCCTGTTACAGACCACCCAACCAGGACGAAGAGGCAGATGAGACATTCTACAAGCGACTGGCAGAAGTCTCACAATTGCTACCCCTTGTTCTTGCAAGGGACTTCAATCTGCCGGACATCTGCTGGAAGAATAAGACAGCAGAGAGGAAACATCTAGGAGGTTCTGGAGTGTCTGGAAGATAATTTCCTAACACAGCTGGTAGGTGAGCCTACCAGGGGAGGTGCCTTGCTGGACGTACTATTTACGAATAGAGAAAGACCGGTAGGAGATGTAGTGGTTGGAGGCCATCTTGGGC
>NW_010516881.1:21124-69210 GCF_000687285.1 Phaethon lepturus | reverse complement strand
AGGCCGCGGGGAGAGCGGGCTCCGGCGCCGCCGAGGTGGGACTTTCTCGCCATTTTACCGGGCTGTTCCCCCGCCGCGGGCGGGCTGCGTTACCGCCCGGGGCCAGCCGGCAGCTGGGCTGCGGTCGTGAGGGCGGAGAGGAGCGGCGTGTTCAAGGTGTTCTCCGCCCGCATGGAGGCACCTGGAGGCTGACCAGCTCTCGCAAGACCTTCTGGAGGTCGGCGGTGATGAGTTCGTCTGTTCCCCTCGTTTTCAGAGAAGCTTTCCAACCAGAAGCCGCAGGTCGCTTCGTTTCGCAGCTTCGTTTCGCTGAGATGCTTGGGGCTTTTGGGGATTTTTTTTCTTTTTTTTTTTTAAAAGAAGTGACCTCTGCGTTCTCGGCGCGGTAGAAAGAGCTGTGAGCTTCAAATTGGTCTAGGCGCTTAGAAGAGTATTAGAGGGCAATTTCGTCGAGAAAAACCTCGGTTAAACGAATCCATTTGGTTGCTATCCGCTTGGTAGACCCCGAATAAATCTTTAGGCTTGAAATGTTACGCTGGCTTTCGGACAGATGCTTCAGTGTAAAAGGCGTCTATTTAATTTAATAGAAATGGCTTAGATGCTGCAATTCGTATACACGTACGTCTATATATGAATAGATTTGTATCTGTATATATGAAAGCAATTGGAGGGGGAAAATCTAACTCGATCCCTAAAAATAAAAACTTTGTGTAGTCTAGCTAGCTCAACGGCAAGACGGATATGAAAAAAATCCTGGCGATTTAAAACTTTACAGTATAACCTATTTATTAGAGTGAAACGGCAAAAAGAAGAGCAAAGTCCATGCTGAGCTTCAAACATGGCACATAAATAGAGTTTAATAATCTACGCCTGAATGTTGTTTGGAAATGCAAAACGGCTCCATCCGTCTTGTCTAGGTTCTGTGTTATTTAGGGATGGATAAAGAACAGGCTTGTGGCTGCTTGCGAATGGCTTGACTTGACAGTTTACAGTAAAATTTAACAAGCTTGGTTAAGCAGAACATCTACCTCAGCCCCATGCAAAAAAAGCCCTAAGCTGGCGGTAACTGCTAACCGGCAATAGGTACAGTTATTTAATATTTTTAATGTTTCTACCAGTCCTTCTGTTAAATTTCTATAAATCAGTGGAATGTGGCAATAATTGTCTTTGGACCAACTTGTGCGAGGTTATCTTGCGGGAAAGATAACTCAAGACTCGGCAGGGCTGCTCAGAGGGAGTCTAGCTAGTGCCGACGTTGAATTATTTGGCATTGCCTTGGTGGTCGGGGACTGTCCTGGCCGCTCCGCGGTGGCCGTGTTAAATCTGATCTCCTGCACCTGTTTGGAAACTCCTCCAGCTGTAGGTCGCTTCCTCTGGCGTACCCGAGACAAATTCGGCTGCTATGCGCATCCCTTCTGGAAGCTGTTGCTGCTTACGGCCACATGCTACGCAAATGCCAAGTTGGAAAACGAATCTAGCTGTAATTTTATTCCGAAGCCTCGCGTCCATCTGATGGAGCAGATCCCAGGATTCGCCAATGGGTGGATTGGCAAAGTGTTCGGCACAGAGGGGAGAGCAGCAGCGTCGCGCCTCGGCACCCCGCGAGGGGCTGGCAACTCCAGAGAATGGGGGTGTTGACCTCTTTGAAAAGGATTAAAATGAAACCGTTTCTGCCTCGTTCGTATTCAGAGGATCGCCATGCCTGTAGTAGAGTTGGTTTTACAGGCTGTGGGTTCACTCCCAACGTCTAGTCGTCTCTGACACGATCCGGTACTAGCGTGGGGTTACGTTAGCGTACCAGGCTGTCCTCGGTACCCCTTTAATCTGTTCAGCCGTTCCTGCAGCAGAATTTGCATCCTCTGAAGGCGCAACAGCCACCTTAATCTGCTGACACAAAATGTCAACTGTGACATTTTAGTTCTTGTTTTTGCTGCATCCCTCTCCCATTGTCTTGTCTGCAGGGGACTGCAGCTCTCCAGTCTTTATTGCTGCCTCAAGAATGAGTAGCTCTGTGCAGAGCTTGGGGAGCAAAATGGTTAATGTTCTTGTTTTTTATGCCGTGATCGATACTGAATGATACCAGGTAACGTGATGAAAAATATGCTGGAGCTAGATGTATTTATTTATTTATTTAATACTAAAGATGACGTTTGAAAGTGTACTGGAGTTAAAATGCATAGCAATGTCTGCAATTATTAGTTTAGTTGGATTGGCATGGTCCCATTAGGTGGATTTTCTTTCGCTTGATTATCTTAGCTACCAGTCTCTGTCCCTAGAACACCCGGTAATCTTCTTAACGACTAAAATTTGTTTTTCTCCCTTTCCTGAACAGAGGAAGGGGAGCAGCAGGTATTTATTTTTTTAAAATTATTGGTATGTGAACTTTTAAATAGGGCGTTCCCAAGGGCTTGTCGTTAGTGACCTTCTCCCTTTCAGATCATCCTGTGTTGATGGCAGATAAACTTCAACAATCTCTCTTCCAAATGAATTTGAATGGAAGAGCTTAGAGAAGTCACTGATAGCCAGCGATTAATGTTTTTCTTTCCATAGCAGTATGTCTCCTAGGGTTGTGTCTGAATTCAGTGACCGCTGTGTTTTGCTTCTGGAGGCCCTGAGAACTTCAAATAAGACACTGATGCCAACTGGAAAAAGAAAATAAATCTATTCTAATTTGATCTGTATTCCAATGATAAACTACTTCTGCTGTGCCCTCAAGGCCTTTAAAGATGCAAAGTTTCTTTTTTATCGCTTGACCTTTTTGTATAATCAAATCTGAGGCGATGCAGACTCGATATTGCTTTTTTTAATCGCGTTTGGTTTGTGGTCTTTTTCCAAAGCTGTCCTGAATGCTCATCTGTTACCTGTATGTTTCAAATTACCAGGATTTGGGTCGAGAAAAAAACAACACTGTGTTTTACAGCAGAACTGTGCATTTCACCTTGTTATTTTTGTATTGTACACTTAAATTCTCACCGACAAAAATACCGGTCTTGTGCCGTTTCTGCAGACCTTGGGGACTTCTAATTGCCTGCTGCATTGAACGAAGAACTCCACCTAGGGGAAATTTCCACGTCTGTGTCGAAGTCCTGAGTAGAAACGGCTCAGTAAAATTCCAGGCTTGAGCGTGTGGCCTTTAGCTTGCTTTCGGTTCCTAAAACATCACTTCCCAGTAAGTGTTAGGAAATGCACTTTCATATGCAAGTGATTATATGCAGTGCCTCTTCTAAGCCTCAACAAAAGCTTCTCTGAAGCAGAGGTATGTGTAAGGAAATAAAGCGAATCAGATGGACATCTGATATTGCACAGAGAGGCTCTGGCATTTCTGCTGCGTTGTAGAATGCCAAATGAAGGTAAGCTCTGCTCTTTGGAGAAGGCCTTCAGCTCTCCTTGTTTCACGTGTGAAATATTTATGACCTCTCTTAAATGTTATTTAGGCATTAATATCTCTACCAGGGATTAAATGACTTTTTGTTAATATGTTTGTTGCGTTGCCTGAGAGTTATTCAAAGCCTATTCTGAGGTGGCTTTAGCTGGATGTGAGCTCTGTTATAATTACCTTCTGCTTCTCCTTCAGCACCTTATAGTGCAAGGAAGGATTAATGCAGCGTCCGTGTTCTACGTAGCAGTTAGGCTTCTCTCTAGATGTTGCTTGTAAAAATTGTGCCTTTCCTTTTTTCCTATGTATGTGTCTTTTGGAGGCGTATGGACTCAATCTTGTAAACATAAGTTATTTTGACTGTAGCATCTGCTTCTATAATGTACTTAAACTGTCACCTTGTTCTTCAGTTGAAAATACGAGAAAAATAACACTGTCCCCAACTCTTTCTTTCTTGCTAGAGCAACAAAGCCTTTACCTCTGTTTCTACGCTTTGGCATTTCACATGCTTCTTGTTAACTACTTAGGTTTTCTAAATTGATGTAATCCTTCAGATCCTCATGCTACTTATGTGGAGTAAAACTTAGTGTCATTGATTTTTAGTTCATGCAGTCAGTAACTCTGAAACGTGTTATTAATTTAAGGTGATGCTCGCTCTTAATTGGAATGCTTCAAATACTTGCAATGGCCTAGAAACCGTTCTGGTAAGGCTTCTAATTCAGACTGTACTTGAACTTGTAAGATTGCCCTCTTTTTTCCTCCAAAAGTATTGTCTACACCCACAATGGGCATGCTTTGCGTCCTCCACTAGCAGCGAGATAGTCACGGGCAAACGACGTATCCTACCGTGGGTTTTACCTTACTCTTTACCTTAAATGGAGTCCTTAGGGCACTTTGACTATATTAATTTTATAATTTCCATTCCCATATTTTAATTTTCAGCTTTTTGCTGTAGGTACCAATAAGTCTCAGGTTTCTGGGGAGAGGAAATGGATTGACAGCATTGTGCAAAGCCTCAAAGTAACTCTTCCATACGTCTACATATATATTTATTGTATGCCTACTAGTGTGAATGATAAAGCTGTAAGAAGTAGGATGTGAGCAGGGTAAATTGTAAGGTTTCTGTTTATCGTGGGTTGACCAAGATAGCATACTTACTAGTTTTTCTTCTGGTTCAGGAGGGCTGATGGCTCCTCATGGGGTACAGTAGGCTAAGAGCAAACTTTAGCATGGACTACTGTACGTAGGTAGGGCAAGTTGTACTTCAGGTTGGGTGCTACAGGGGAAAGAAACAAATGAACCTTCGCTCCTGAGAGGCAGCGCACAAGGAAGTGTGTGTTCCAGGAGAAATAGTTTGGCTGAGGTTTTTCTGAGCAATTCCTTAACGTTAGATTTGCACTTTTAATTTATGAATTCCTGAGGCTGTAAGCAGGGATATACTCCACATGTAGATATTGCATGTGGGTAACGCTTTTCATTTTTAGACTTGTTCAGCATGAGATTTTACTACCTTCACCCCCATCTGCCTTCTCAGTTGGAGTTAAATATATATTCCTGACTGCGCCTTCTCTAAGCTTTAGTAGTTCCTGTGAGAACGTGGATAATCCACATGTAAAAGAAGACAGAAGTGAAATGCACCTTCTAGCATGGCTTTAAAATGGTCGATAAGTTGTAATGCTTGCTCCACGGTCCGATTGGGTTGGTGTTTAAAATGCAAAATTTTGTCTTTATGTGCATTTGTAAAAGTTTCTTTCAGTTCCAACTTGTGATGAATGATCAAAATATCTCTGTTCTGCGAATGGTGTTACACTAATCTTTCCAGCAGCAAAATGTAGCCTGCATGGTTTTATGCAGTCAGGTGTCCACCTGATCAGAAATGCATGCGGCTAAGCCGCTTACCAGCACTTCGTTTTGACGTATTGCAGTGCATGTTTTGTATATGGCCAGTGGGGACAAGAACGTGTTCGTGATTTTTGGGAGCTCGACCCATATATATGTATTAAGTTTAGTTACTCCTTTTTGTTGTCATATTTCACGCTGTCAGCTATGATCGTGTTCTTGTACAAATTTATAGATTGCAGACCTTCATTTTGGTTTATAACTTTAGCAGCGTGCTAGTTGCTCTTAACTAGCGTGCGGAGTCAGATGTTGCCGCTCTCCGTGGCGTGCCGTTGTTTTATTTCACTTTCCATTTTCGTTGGCGACAGCGGAAAGTCAAATCACGTGTTGGTTCCCTTGTGTTTCATAAGGGAGAGAACTGATGGATGAGGCGTGGTCCAGAAAGTCTTTTGGTTTCTGCTGCAGGCAGACCTGGTTCCTGAGCAGGTACGTATGTATTTCTTCATCTGTTTCAGAGACCAGGACTTGATCGCTGGTGGCCAAGCGGGCACACCAGTCTGTGAGGACTGCTGCTGTTGGGCTACCACGATGCTGGTGTGCTGGCTGCAAGGATGATGGCTTCACTTGAGTTGGCTTTTTCGCTGCAGATTTTTTCCTAAAGATGACTGTGTTAGGCCTTGCAGTAACACCTTTTGGCAATGGTTTGGGCGAAGCCTTATTTTCAAGGCTCTTGAACAGTGTCTGGCTAGAGAGTTTAAAATGCTCTTTGTGGGTGCCTTTCTGGAGGTTCCACCTCTGATCCTTTAAAAATTTCTCCGGTTGTTTCAACTACTAGGATTTCCTGCACAGATGAGCAGCGCGGCAGGTTGCCGTGGCTGGACAAGCCCTTCCGCTTCTGAAGTTGTTATTCTGTGGGGTGCGTGAGCTTCGGAGAAGTTTACAGAGGAGACAGAATCAGTAA
This sequence comes from Phaethon lepturus, assembly GCF_000687285.1. NCBI lineage: Eukaryota > Metazoa > Chordata > Aves > Phaethontiformes > Phaethontidae > Phaethon > Phaethon lepturus. The sequence goes on along the minus strand of NW_010516881.1, from coordinate 63,034 downwards.
CTGTTTGGCTCAGGTGGCTTTTCTGTGTTTTGAGACTAACTGAAAACCATTATGAAATCATGACTTTGAGTTCAAGTTTGTAAGTCACCAAATAGGAAGGGCTTAAATTGCCAGCATAACTTAGCTGTAGCCTGAAAAAAAAACACCACAGAAGGTGGGAGCTGACTCTTCTTTCCTGGTTGTCTCGGTAAAGCTTGTCTTAGCTCTTGGGTAAGGCACCGAGTCATCGGTAGTGTTATGGTTCACCTCGACGTTTGACAATGTGACTAATACATGGTATCATGCAAAGGTGCAGCGTGGATGATAACTGTGCTTCTGCACTCGGATTCCAGGGTTTGGCTCAGTGACAGGGTTGCATTTAAGTAATTTCATACAGCAAGCTTCTCTCTAACAAAATTACAACAGTCAAAAGTGTATTTTGATTCAGGTCAAGGACAGAGAGAGAGCCAGACGCACACAGTAGCATGCAGAGACGGCTGGGGCCGTGGTTCCTCCTTACTGTAACAGTGGGTGGATAACTTAGCGAAGTTTCCATTTAAGAGTAGCTAATTGTCATCTGACGACTTCATGTTTAAATAAAAGTAGTGTTTAACCTTGAAAGTTCCTGTACTCATTTAGATCTCTCTTCCTCCAACAAACATTTGCTGCTTTGGTCATGTTTTCAGGTGCCTGATATGTTCTGAGGTGTTGGTCGGTGTGGTGTGGTTTGAGGGGAGGGGGTTTGTTTTGGTTTTTAATTCTTGCATTAGAGAGAGTTTTATTATTCTGTTAACTCGATGCTACAACAGGGGCTTGCATTTTCTCATGCAGGTGCTTTGCTTGGGTTCTTTAATCTGCCACCTCAAAGCACTAAAAAAATCAGCGAGGAGACCTCAGAAATCATCTTCTGACAACGTTCTTGCAAAGATGAAAGAGAAGTTTGATAAACTACTTGGTGTTTTCCAGGAGTTGCCCTATGCCAACTTCAATACTGAGATGCTTAAATCAAAAGCCAAACATTTGCATTTTTAATCTTCGGGCTTTTCTTTAAAGGCTCTTAGATTATTTTTAGCTCCAGCTCCCTGCCAGAAGCTTTGTCCCTTTTGTTTTGGATTTTGGGTTGATGAATCCCGCTAGTTATGATGTCATGGCGTAGTGTGAAGTGACAGCAACAAAAAGAAAAATCTTACCGATACCATCTGTTACAGTAAACATTATGTACTCATGTTAGATCTCAAGCGGATTTGGATTGCATATTCACAAGAGAAGCTGGTCTCTGCTTAGACGTATGGTAACCTCCAGCATAAAGCTTTTAATCACCAAATTCTTTATATGGTTTTGGACTTGGCATGACACATTGCCAAACCTGAGTTTAGTAGGTTTTTTTATCGGTGTTTAATCTTTTCGCATTCATATTGGGACTAATAACTTGCCAAAAATGGTCCTAGAGGAATCTGCGTGAGTTGGTATAACTCAGTAATACTGAACGCTGGTTGACTTCTTACACTGGTAGTCTTACAATAATTGTGGCCTGAAATAGAGAGGGGCAGATTTGCTTTAATCTGCTAAGTACTCCTCGCAAAAGATTAAATGCAAAATGTTGATTCAAACCTGTGGTTTGAGTTCCCAGCGAGTATATCGGCATTTGAACGTGAGTCTTTCTCTGCATAATTTATCAAAGCTCTTGCTGAAGAAATTGAATTTGATGTCTGGTTCATTTTAGGCAGCAAGATCACATACGTGTTTAGAAACCCTAAAGAATGAAACAGCGTCGGGATCCAAGCTAAGCACGTTAGCCTGTGTAAAGGTCTTGGCCGAAGATTAATTCTCAAGCGTAGAGCACGGCAGCGCTCTTGCATATACTGAAACGTTGCTGCCTGTCAGGAAAAAGGGAAACTGAGAAATTGTTGAGGGTGCACATTATCGTGAAAACCAGTTATCACTCTTGAATGGAGCAGGATAGTCGCAGCTCCTGTTCGGACTGTTGGAATAAGATTAAGTGCTTTAAGTAGTTTGAGTTGTAGGGTTTCAAGTAACTGCTTCATTTCCGAAGTCCAAGTAGAGCCTCGTAGCCTCAGGACTGGAAACATCAAGCAGTGGAGAAGGGCTTTTTTTTTTTTTTTTCCTTGGTAGCCAGCCAAAAAAGTTGGGATTTTGTGTTCGCGACATATCCGTGTATGAGAGCTCAGCCTTCGGACACGAATGTCCGTGGTGGTGCGGACTGACCTGGGCGAGAGCCAGACCCCAGAAGAGGCTGAGTGATTTCTCGACAGAGGTCATGGAATGAAGTTGGGGTGTTCCTGTGGATGTGTGAAGCTTGGGACTGGGACAGAACATCACGTCCCAGCAAAAGAGACTCACTGGAGGCTTTAGAAACAGCGGGGAAAAAAGCGTTCCTGCCCCCGTCACTCCTGATAAATGCTTTCTTGTTCAAATTGCATCAATACTTGCTCTGCAACAAAGCTAGTCAGTATGTGGATATTCTGTTGAGGGCAACAGCCGCTTTCTCGGAAGCAATTTACCAATAACAAAGGCAGGAGATGAATGGCCTGCCAGAGCGCAGGCCTGATGCAATGTAATATTTTGCACTGCTGTATCCCTGCGTCGTCCGCAGCTGGTTTTATGGTCTGAGTCACAGCTTGTGACTTCCTTGGGTCCCTCACCTTCCGGCTGCATGCTTATGCTTTTGTTTTTATCGATCTTTTCATTGTATGCATGTGCAAGATATATTTGAGTTTGCGAATAAGAACTTGCCCCAACCACAAGAGCTGAACTATATTACCTATGTTTGAATCCATAGTACTGTGTTTTATACACAGTGTTTTAGTTAAATTAATCCTCCTTTTTAAATGCTTGTACCTTGCTTCAGAATGTCTGTGTTTCTCAGGTTAAGAGACAAAGAAATAAATATCAACCAGCTAATCACCTCGAAGTCCTGTTGCCTTCTCTCCCTGTCTACCGGGACCTTCCCTCAGCAACGTGGCTCCAAGGAAGACTAACGAGAAGAGCTGGATTCCTAATGTAGCAGGGCTGTTAAGATGGCAGGAAATCATGCTTCAGATTTGCTTAAATGTCAAATCTGTGGTACAGACAACAGGCATTTTTGAAGTTGAGGCTGAAATTCCTAGGTTTGGATGGATTTGTTGCGCTCAATTACATTGAGCAAGCTTTTGCAACTTGCTTCACGTGGGAATGAGCGTGATGAGAAGAACACTTTCCAAAGTACAGCCGTGTAGGAGCTTTTCCACAGAGCATCTATAGCATGTTAATTCCCTCTTTCATTGCAGGCGCTGGCTAGAATGCATCATTGTAGTCCTTTTGTACTAGCTGCTGATGTATTTCAGGAGCATTACTCTTCTGAAATGGCCAGTGTCATACTTTTTAGTCGTGTATATGCAAACGATTAAACTGGGTGTTCCAGAGAAGGATATGATGAAGACACTCGCTAAACTTTGGACTGCAAGCTTCATCTATGCTGTAGAAGAGAAGTGAGGAGCACTGCTTTCTAAGACTCTAAATTGCCTTTTGCTTCAGGCAAAAGCAAAGATGACTTGACTTAATTTGCCTGGCTGGCCTTGGTTTCAATTTGGCTTGTCGTGTTTCCTGTCACTATCTTTAAAGATTTTTGCAGCAAGTTAAGTCGTTATTCCCCATTATGTAAGTGGCTGATAGCTTTACTCCTGCTGTTCTGTTATTTTATTTAATAGTCTGTGATTATTAAATTTATTTTGATCATATAACTGAGGGCATTGCAAACATTTAGCTACAGCTGGCAGCAAAGTTAACTGTCTGAGATGGGCTTAATGTGCACAGCTGTTTGTAGCTAAACTTCCAGCAGCTATTCCCCTGGTGTTGACTTTGAGATGCATTGCCACTTAAAAAAAAAATACATATATATGTATATATGTTTTTTTTAAGAGGATGCTACTGACCTGCCTGTAAGCTGCTGCTTGTGCCATAACAGGGGGCTGGGAGATTTTTACTGTTTGTAGCAGCTAGCTTTAAATACTCCAGATCAAGTAAAGCAGATATTTTTGTTTTGTAATATTTACTTTGGAATAACTTCTGTGCTTTGGAATAGCTCTTCGAATATATCTCTGAGCAGCATCCATCTAACAATATGTATCTCTCCACATCATGTCTAAGATGACGTTCTTCAGTGATGAAGAGGGTTAAAATAGTCATTAAGCTGCAAAACACACCACATGTCATGCAAAGTACAAAATAAAGATACAGTCAGACTGAACATGCCGGAGTGGTACAGTCTGTTGGAATGCATCAGGATGTGAAGATCCTTAACTCAACCTAAATTTCAAATGCTCGTATTGCAGAAAGGTGAAACCGGGACCAAGTTTGCATATGGAAACACTTGGCCTATTGTCTGCAGACACGCTTTCTGGCTTTCTTTTTCTCTCCTGTGTATGAATGGATAGTTGGTCCCCTCTGCGACACCTTGGTTCCTGAGTGAAACTTAAAATTGTGTGCATAGCAGTATTAGGATACTTCCCGTAGCGGTGAGAAATAACTTTGGGAACAAACAGCGTCCCCAAAGCAGAGGACTGTGCTTATTATTCCTGCCTCTCTGGGCAAAGATTCACATCCCTTCTATTGATAGGTATAACTATGAAAATACAGGCGACCTCCAGTGGAATTGTGCGACTGGATAGTTAGTCCCATTTGTCTTTGCTGTCCAGGATTGCCACGCAGCCTTGACACACGTGAATTCATTTCATGTCAGTTACCTAACCTGTTTTCCTCGTCAAACTGGTATTAGAATCAGACACAAGAATGCTCAGTGCAATTTTCTCAGAGTCTTCTAAATGTTCCTAGCCTCATAACGCAAGTTCATCAAGTACTGGTATCACTGCTGTCTAGGCTAGCTGGGGATTATGCAGGGAGGGGTAGCCTCAAAGGTAATTAAGTAGTCGTCTGTTAAGGGACTCGTTTGGGCTCTCAATGATTTTTTTTTTTTTTAGATGTCCAAAATAAGGATATGAGAATGAGATATGTTTCTAGATGACTCGTGCTATTGCATCATCAAGCTGTAGTTTCAACACGGCTTTCTTGGGTGCTGCTCTGTTACGATGTGAGACATCTGTATACATTCCATAAGGCTAATCCACAGTAGTGATTTAGATAGTAAATACAGATTTTGCCAGATTCTGGCGAGGTTAGTTTGCAGTGGAGATGCGTGCACAGCCATGTTTCTGAATGGAAAAAAAAACCAACTTAGTGGGCCATGTCTGAAGTCAACTAATGAAAAACAAAACCACTGCTCCCCGGGGTTTGAATTTTATGCAACGTTTTCATCCTTTGACTTTCAGAAAGCTCTATGGAAACTACTCAGCCTATGGCTAGGAAAATGGTGAGTGGCCCAATGCATCAATACACAAATCAATCTACGCTCCGATTGCCGTCCTAGTGTTGGGATTTACATGTTAAGTCAGCATTTCCATTGCTGTCCACATCTGCTTGTAGGATCAAGGAAAGTAGAACTTGTTTGTGAACAGCTGACTGTTTATTTATTTCTCACTCAAGTGTCTATCGCGTTGGACAGGAGCATCTGAGCAGGCAAAAACGCTTCTCCAAGAAAAAGTAAATAGTCTCCCTCATACCCTGTCTAACAGCCTTTTCCAAACAGGAAAATAAGGAATTATTTGGAATCCTTGCGTTAAAAACAGCAACGCATTTTGAACCGCTACTTTACTGTTTCTCTGGCTGGAGGATACTAAGGCTTTAGGCCAAAAAAATAGTTTTGCTGCTGGACAAAGGGTTTAAAAAAAATAAAATAAAACGATAGTACCTTTCAGAGACCTTGAAGAGGGATTTCTGTTGAGATGATGGAAGTTCTCTGCCTCTTGCTCTTTTAGGCATAACTACATTGTCTAAAATTGTTCTGCGTCCTCTTTTTTGAAGAGCAATTTCCCTCACTGTTGCCGAACAGGCACTTTTTGCTTCTGCATTTGTAATAAAGCTTTCAGCTCATGATGGTTTTGTGCTTCGAAGACCTTACCGAAGCATCACATTTCTTAAAATGTGTCAAAGAACTGACCATCAGGCTTATGCAGCTGCAGTATATAACTTCTTCCACCAAGCTAAGGTTCAATTGTAGTTCAACTAAGTAGGTGGAAAAGAACATGCTGCTTTCTATCCCCTGCCTTGAAAATGTCCAGAAAAGGCTTAAGGAAACCTCCAGGAAACGGGTATTGGTGTACACAGAGTTCCTTCTTTCCACGGAAGCCCGGAAGAAATTTCTAAATGAGTTGAAATCTCATTTTATCAAAGCTAAAAATCAGTTCTTCCTTGTCGTTTTATTTCCATGCAATGCTGCACAATCTGATACAGCTCATTAGGCTGAAGATGTATAAAACTCAGCATGTGAAAATCAGGTGTGTTTGTACAACACGCAAAGCCAGTGAAATGCTACACAGCGATAGCCCTGAAATATTTGAGGTTCTAGGCTGGCTTCTGTGGAACTGATTTTACCGATTTTGCCAAGCCAGAAGGTAAAGGGGATCTGAACCTAGCCAGCTTTAGTCAGTGCTGTAAATTACTACTTAATTTTGTAATAGCATTAAGCAGTTATTCTAAGTAGAGATCTGTTGCTTCCCTTAAAGGAACTGTTTAATACGTCCATTAGAGTTTCAGTATGCTAGCCTAGCTATGATATGATGCTGTGACTATTAAACCCCAACTGATAAATTAATGCTTCAGAAATAAAATGCTACTAAATTAGTCAGGATTGCTTTTAAAGAGTAAAAAATTGAAATCCATTAAGCCATTACTGAGGTCCTTTCTTTGCTTTCGGTGTCGCTACTGCTGACAAAACTTTAGGGGTATTTCAAGAGAGTTTGTTATTTGACCTCTCTCTTGTGTCAGATTGCTTACTCTAGGTGTTGAGCTCTCAGGGATAGATAGAAGTCCACCTTTTATCCTTTGCTCTAGTAGAAGAAATTCCACTTCCAGCATTAGTGGAAGGAAACTGGCAGCCTTCCCTCAGTTTTTTTGCTGTTTACTGGGATAAAAAAATAGCTGCAGTCAGGAAAATGGAAAAACATTTTTTCATGAGAATTTGAGATGGTTTTGCTAAGTTGATTCTCTTGCACTGATTTTTCAGCCGTAAGTGGTAGGAACTTTTCCTAATGAGCAGCTAACCAAAAGCTAAACTTTCATTGGGTTTCCTTCTATTTAAGGAAAAAGTGTCATTTATTGTTGCTGAATTAACTTAGAATATCAGTGTGGGGATCTTTAAACAGCAGATACAAAGTTTTTTTGTTTTTTTTTTAAGCACTGGTTTCTGTGTCCATCGACATTAAAGGTTCTTTAAAGATTTTTGTTTTGTATGTGAGCAATGATGTAAGGCGCTGCCTGAAAGATGCTCCATAACAAGCCATAAGCAGTTCTCAGAATAAATGAGGAGGTGGTGTGTGGGAAGCTGCATGGCGAGATGGTTTTGGTTTAAAATCCCTATTTGCATTATTTCCTAGAAGTATTTAATAAGAGCTGGAGTTAAGTTATCCATTCCCAGTAGTGTCTACTAACTGCTGACTATTTTCTTAGACCTGCGCTTTTGACAGAACTTTAAAAGTTTCGAAGTATAAACATATCCTCAGTTTGGATGCTGAAAACAGCGAGTCTGTTCCGTTATTTTTTGGGGTGACATGTTAATTTTGGTCTGGTTCAGCATACGCTTGGCATAGCTCAGGGAGCAGCAGCAAAGATGAAAGCAGCCCTGTATTTTAGCTGTGGGTTTCCTATTTTCAAAAGGTGGTCGTTAGCATGGTTTGGAAAGCCAAGACTTAAAAACCTCACTGTTTCCTCTTCTGGATTTGAAGTTCCCTCTGCACTGTTTGGAGGGCAGAATTACCAATTCATTTGGGTTTGGGTTTTTTTGTTTGGTTGGTTTTGGTTTTGTTTTGGCTTTGGTTTCATTTTTTGGTTTGGGGGTTTTTTTGTTTGTTTGTTTTTTCTCAGAAGATTGTGCATTTAGGGGTGGAAAGCAATCGGCGTGACCCGCAGAGCTGCAGCGTGGTTAGAGCAATGCTCGTTGAATTATTCCTGTGTGCTAATAGGGAAGTTTGTGTGTAGCCTAAGCGCGAGACTTTAAGATACCAAATGAGTATTTTCTCATCTTCCAAAACAATTGCAGCCTGTGCACGTGAATAGCCAATACCGAACAACATCTATACAGGGAGGGGGTACTTGAGCTCACGAATGACTGAAACCAAAGCCAAAACTGCATTCCCATTTGTTATCTGTCCTTTATCTTGCATTTTTTTCCTTGCCACTTCAAATTCTTGATGCTGTCTTAAAATACACCCTTCAATTTCCTGCTTGCATTGTGTTAGATAAAAGCACAATCTGTGCAGCCTTTTTATCTCAAGTCATTCGAGTGGTTAGACGCATGGTTAGACTGAGTAACCACAGGTTCCTACGCCGGGCTTTCCATTGCAGGCTTTTTTGTGAAGCTCCCAGTGAGCTTCACAAGATCTCTAAAACAAATACTCAACGCTGTTTTCGGGGAGGTGCTTTGCTTTGTTTTGTTCTTCCCCCGCCAAATGTTAAATCACTTTGACTCAATAGCAAAGGTTTGGTTTTTGCCTGCCTGGTGTTAATAAATTGTTCTCTGGATCTCCTTTCTGCTAGTTTTGCCCACTAGGAAAGCTAGTGGACAAGCGTGTGTGTGTCTGTGATTTGTGACGAGTTTTAGTCCAGAAGTTATTTTTGCTTTGAACAAATTGTTTTGAAGCGATGAGAGATTTTGTAAATGTACTTTCCCGCGTATTATGGAATCTCTGTATCCTGGTCACCTCGGTGGTTGTGTTCACTAACTCTTAGGTAGCTAAAGTGCCTTAAGATGGAAAGGACTCGCTATCGAACCATGTGGAGTCGTTACTTACGAAATAGCGGATCTTGATACTCCTCCATACGCGTGCTGTAGTCAGTGAAGCCTTTATGCTATGAACACCAGTAGTTCATATTAATAGTCAGCTCAGGAATGAAAGTTATATCCAAAAGGAGAGTCAGATGTTTTTCCTAAGCGGAGTGAAACACTGTTAAATCAGTCGATTTTCTTACGTTGTGTTTTGGATCTCCCTTCCAACTGTCCAGGAAGGCAAAATTGCCCCTACAGTAGATTTGTAGTGTATGTTGAAAACATTAACTTGCACTGAAGTTTTCGCTTGCTGGCTAGCTAACAAGACATCTTGAGTCTTTGTGGATCAGATGCCCAAACAATTCATGTGGGAAAGCGGTAATTAGTCTTGCTGTGCAAGCCAGAACGATGACACAGGTTGGAGCAATGAGGGGTTGAGGATTAAACAGGGCTGAGCCCACTGACGGGTGACCTTAGGCAAGTCACTTGACTTTGTGCCTTAGTTTAGCCCAGTAATAAATAGGTCTGGCTCCATGTGCTGTAATGTGACTTAGAACCACTCCATAAAAAAGGTACTCTAAAATAGTGCCATTGCTGTGTTTTGCTGAAAAGGGAAGGAAGCGGCCATGTAAGTACAGCTGTCTAGTACTTCGCGTGAAACTTGGTTCTGATGTCCTCGTGACGGGTGGAAGGCAGCCTGACTGATAAAGGATGGTTGGAGCCACTGTGTAAGGCTTACTAACGGCATTAATAGTACTGCCTACGTCTTCTCTGGCCCTTCTGTTTTCAGGGTGGCTCTTGCGGTAAGCTGTTCCAGTCCCAGCCATTACCCACAAGCTTTAGTTGCGAAAGCTTGAGGCCTCCCGGTTAATCTGTTTTAAAGGACACAGTTCTGGGTACAGTAACATTTGTTAAGGGACTGTTCCAGCTGAGTCGTTTTGAACTTTGTCTTTCTGTGGGTAGAAAAGAGGATGCCAAAGGCAACCCTGTTACACAAACAACTTCAGGAAGCCAAGACTACGCTGAACCGTGGCTTTAGTGAATTTGGTCGCTGCTCCCCGAGACTAGCTATGCACCAGTACTGCCTGCAGTGTTGCTTTCCCTATCTGAACGTGGCAGTTCCCGAGTACGAATGTCTGACAGGCAGATTATCTGCCCAATGACTCATGTAGGCTTGGTTTATGGAGCATGATAAACTAGAGGAGGAGGGGGAAATAATCTGCTACCTCATTAGTACCAATTCCAAGGACAAAAAGGCTGCCCGTGAGTCACAGGTACTTGGAAATCTCCCCTTTTCTCTGTAGAAAGGCAGAGGAGGGTGCAAAAGCAGTAAGGAACGCTTCAGGCTTCAGCAGTGTTTTGCTCTGTGTAACGCTACGGTTGCTCTTGGCACGTAGGAAAGTATGTAGATTATTGTCACTGAACTTCTGAGTGTTCGAGGCTGCATGTTAGCCATAAACAGCGGCGATCTAAATATAAGCTGCACCCAAGCTAGCACTGCAGCTTCTGCATTGGTTTCCAGTTTTGTGCTGGTGCAGAATCCTCTACCACAGAAGTCAATAAAGGACGAGCAGATGAGAACTCCACCCCTGCCAGCAAGTTAAAGTAAGCCAAAGACTGCTTTACTGAGATTTCTGCCATTTAAATTCAAAAGCAAACACAGGCTGGTATTATCAGCTCACACCAGATCTGCCTGCAGACAATAATTCTTCCTGTCTTGGACCTCTGCCCGTGTGCATTATTGTAATTATCAGCAATTTAAAAAAAAATAAAGCAATAAAGCTAGGATGAGCAGCTAGTCTGTAGATTTACTGCCTGCTGTGTCAGGCATTCATTGGCCTTCCTGGGTTCAAGCCACCTAGCTGCTGAATAAAAGCAGGAAGAGAAGCTAAGGAAAACAAAGCCTGAAGCCCAATTTGAAGCACGAATTGAAAGCTCTGCTCACGTTTACAAGTTATAAATCCAAAACCGGGGGAATTTTAAGTATTCTGTTCAGAAGTTCTTGTGCATAAAGTCCCGTTGCCAACTTCTCTCACTTTTTAATTGAAGTGTTGGTTTCCTGAATACTAGCTTGCCATAAGCCATTAATTCACAGGTGAGATTCACAGCAGTGAACATCAGGTTTAAGGGCTGTGCGGTGTGTTGAGACCCAGGAAGGCTCAGCTCTCCAATTCCAACCCAGCTGTTCTCCTTCCAAAAGCTTCGGCTTAGCACTTCACATCAGATGGCAGTGGTAGAGTTTGTGACTGCAAGCATCTCTTCTTGATTTTTTTATTTTTTATTTTGCAAAGGGCTGGGCCTGTGGAAGAAGAAATGCCCAAGAACTTCAACTCTGTAGACAGCAGTAACACGGGGTGTGCAGCTGGGCTGCGAAGCAGTTGAGTCCCCGCACAAATGAGCGTACCAATTTTTCAGCCAAGGAGAGGGTGAAAAGTTAGAATACGCATTTAAAAGCAGCAGCCATCAAAGGTTATACTCGCGGGAAGGCTGATAAGGTAGCAAGACTCATTTCTGTATCAAAGGAACTGTTAGAATTCCTCAGTGGTTTCAACAGAGTTCAATTTATATCCTCCGTGTCTGTGGATATTACACTGACGTAGGAAGAGTTGCAGCGCTGACAGCCCTGCCTTGCACTCCAGGTGGAATAGGAAATGTATTAAAAAAAAAAAAAAAAAAAATCCAGAAAAGCTTCTTTCTTTTTTTTTTTTTCTTTTTTCTTTAATTAAATAAAGGCGGGAAGTGCAATTTATCTGGGTAAGGGCTGTGTTGAACAGCATGTTCTGAAGTCCCTCAGGTTGTGGTTCATGTGCGTTCTGATTTAATAAGCAGTATTACTTTCGAGGGGCTTCGCTTAATTAAAAACAAACAGCGCAAGTAATCTTTCAAAGTACTGCCTGGCACTTTTTGTCAGCCTAGCAGCAAATAGTTGTGGAATACTTTGGAATACTTGTAACTCTTCTGAGCAGGAAAGCTGATCCGACCAGCAAACAACCCTGCAAAAGGCCGTGCATTTTCTTTGGAGGCAGCGAATGCCCGCAGCGGCTATTAATCGGTGTTCTCTGGCCACCAAGTCAATGCAATTCACAATCGGAGCTTTTTTCCAACAGCTTATAAATTCTAGAGGCTGGAGTTTGAGTTTTAAAGCAACTTACTCTTCCGTGGTTTTGTCTGGCCAGGGCTGCTCCTGTATTGCTGCAGAGGACGCCCGATGGGGCGCACGGGCAGCGTGAGTTTTCCTAGCAGGCTCTCGGTATTCCTCAAGCCATGCAGCCCTTGTGCCCTGTCCGAGGGCAGCATCTCCCGTCGCGGGTGCGACAGGGAGCGCGCGTGCCCGCACCGAACCCGTTAGCCGGGAGACCGTGATTGTCCGTAATGCGTATTCCTGGCTTTCCTGTAAAAGCAGTATGCTATGAGAACAACATCTTAGCCTAAATGAAAAGCGAATCTAAGATTTCCTGCTCAGCTCCCGTCCGCGCTGGTCTTGCTGCAATAAAGACTCATATTGTGGCTGCTCTGACCAGATGAGCAAGGTTACTGTAATGTTTGACCTCACAAAAGATTCAGAATATAGTTAAATTTAATGTTTTGCAGATACCTTTTGTGCTATAAAGGAAAGCTCTCGCGAACTCATTTCTGTGAAGTAGAATGAACGACTCTTGACAAAAAAGAAACTCCAATCACGCTTCTATCCCAAGTCCCCAGCAGCATGCCAGAAAGCTTTCCCAACTAGCATTTGACAGGGACCTGAATAGACAGCGTGCTCAGTAAGCTCTGCTGTGATGAGGCTTAGCAGATCCTGGAAATACAAAGCGAGGAAAATGGGTTTATTTTTCATGTTTGTGCCTTTTTGAACCTGAACTGCAATGCATTGCATATGTTTCGGCGGTAGATATGAAATATTCCTTATTTTTCCGCAAGTTGATAGGAATTCCTCTACATTGTTGCTCCCAGCAGTGAAGTAGAGGCACACTAGAGAGCAGAAACGGTTTCAATTCACAAAAAATCCTCCCGAAATCATGCTGGGCCATGCCCATCATCTCTCCAGCCTCGCATCCCTCCTTTGAGATGGTAGATCCTTGCAGGAAGAAAAGGCATGACCCTTTTTTTAGAGCATAGAGCCCAGGTCTCTGGATGAGTAAAGCTCACCGATCAAACCCGCTGTCACAAGTTGAAGAGGCTAGTAGTAAATAAAAGATTAGATAGTTGAGCACAGACGCTTCCATCAGAGAAGAAGATTTAGAGGTTTGAATTCCAGTGTTTCGGGACCGTAAATCAGGCACTGCATGGCCGGGTGAGGAATTTAACTGACATTAACTGGCCAGAGATTTATGTGTTTATGGAATCGAATACTACTTCGGTCTTGGAAAGCAGACTGGATTACAGTATTCTACCAAAAGGCAGAGTGGAATTTATCATGAAACATCTTGTAAATGCAAGTGCTGGTGAGGGAAGTAGAGGTTTATGTAACAGTCTTTTCCCAACTAACATTCTTCTTGCTTTCATATATGGATGTATATTAATAGGATAAGAGCTGCTAAAATGATGCTCACCGAGGATGTACACAACTGGATGAACTCTCTTCCATAAAGTGTATGGTGTCCCTCCCAAGCTGTCAGTCTGCTTATTTAAGAGATTGAATGGCTGCTCCCCAGCACTAAAAAGGGGCGTCCGCTTCCATTTATGGCTGGGAAATTCCCAAAGGAAAATGTGCTCTCAGTTTGTTCATCCCTCTGCAATGTGGAATGGGTGAATTCTCTGATGTACTGAAGAGCTTAACTAAGGACGTGGCTTTATCCCAAGCTTCGAGCTGGTTTACATGTTCCCCGGTCCTCCTTTTGCAAAGTGGTGCTTGAATGTAGACTAGCTAACCCCAGCAACTGAGTGCTCTGCTTTTATTTTCAGTGCACCAAAGGCAATTGTGGGGAGCAACAGAAAGGGACTTTGTCCTAAAAACTTCTTGCAGGTGACTTTCTTTGCTGCCTAAGTAGTGGTGTTGAAGTTGGGGCCTCCGCTGGTACAGGTGAAATTTGCTGTGCCGTATTCGCTCATTACAGGTAGAATGAGGTAAAAATGCTGAATTAAATAACTGACGTGTTTGGAGGCTGGAGTGGATTGCTGGTGAAAAATTGAAGCCCCTTACTCAAAAATCTTATCTTGCAGGTCATGGGGTTAAAGATTCAGCTTGTGTGTATCGGAGTTCATTAACTTACTCAACAGCGCAATTCAAGAAAAGATTTTTTTTTTTTTTCCCATTTGATTAAAAGTGCTGAAATCAAGCAAGTAATTAGTCTCGTTTGTTCAGCTGTGAATTGGGGCTTCGCATGTTCTGGTAGCTACGCAACAGCACTCTACTGCTATGCAAACTATTTGAGCAATCCACGGAGGAGGAATGATACCTTTGCCACAGTGCCGAGGTGTTAGGCCGGAGAGAGACGGCAAAAATAAACAGGAGCTCGCATCAGTATGTAAATAGAGGGTGGTCATGATTTCAGGAGGTTGGTATGTGTTTGAACAGGAGTTTTGCTCATGCAAGAGCTGTTATGAATGGCTTACTGATGGATGTTTCTGCCTCTCCTCAGGATGGAGCCTGCGCCTCTCCTGCTTCTGCAGTTACCTTATTTTGCTGCCTACTTGTTAGCTTTGCTTTGAAGAAAACAGATTTCAAGCATAGGCAGTGCTAATGATCTCCAAAACGTTCATAACACGTACATTTTACTCTGTTTTGATGCACTGCATTCTTCTTCCAAGGATTACTGCTTTCTGCATATTTGATCTGGCATTTCTTTTTGTTCTTTTCAGAGTTCAGCTTGAATCTTGGATGTAGTTGTAGCCTTGTCATAAAACAAAATTGTGTTGTGGATTGTTCCCTTTAACATGTCAAGTCTTGCGCTCTCTGGAAAGCGGTTGTTGATACCAAAGTGGTGTTTGTTTGGAGAAAGATGAAAAGGCCCTCTTTCAAAGTTTGCCTCTGTGTGTTTAGAGTTATGAAGGATCATTCCACATTTGCCTTTTTCTTCTGAAACAATACGGCAGGGAGGAAAGCTGTGCAAGAGCCTGGGTTTCGCCGAGCGGTATCAGTCAGTACTTGTTAGAACCACACGTTCAGTAAACGGTTTAATTTCTGAAAGAACAAAGCTACTGCACCCTGTTCCCAGCCTCAGGGTATTTGTCAAAAGTGCTCCTGTACCCGAAGTGCGTAACTGTCTCCTCTCTGCTAGGACAGAGAGTGCAACAAATGTCCCTACCCTAAACTTGAAAGTATGTATGAACTTGGAAGCGTTTTGTTTCTGGAACATACCTGTTACATATAGTTCAATATTCCATTACTTTGTGATCTGTGCTAACACTTGCTCTCATGAGCATCTGTTGGGTGAAAGGGTTAGAGTAAATAGCAGCCACTTGTTTCTCTTAAGTGATGAGCAGTTGAATAGTTCTTAAGGGGTGATTTTTCTGAAGTGAAGACACGATTTTATGCTTCCGTGTCTCAAGTTGGTCTTATCCCCCAAGCACTAGCCTCCTGTTCAACCCTGAACAATCCTTGACTCTGTGTGTTGAAACGTCTTATCCCCAGGCAGTGATTTTTGTGTGTAAACAGGGAGGGGGAGGAATGAGCTAATTATAATGGGGTTAATTTTTTCCTAATATCCAGCAACTAGGAGCTGCACACGGGAGTTGTCTAGTTGAATTCTTCCCTTTGCTGCTTTATTTGCTTCATAGAAGTTGATGAGGATCTGCAGGCGATAGGGAATGAACAGTGCCCATGGTAATATATGCATGTTTGAGTGCATCAGAAGTTAAATACGAAGGCAGGGCTGGTGGCCTAGGGTAGTGCTGCCTGCCAGGAAGAAAGCAGCTTAGGGGCAGTGGTACCCCGAAGCCTCCGTGTATTGCTGTTTCTAATCTGCCTTGTCTGAAGTAGTTGAAGGGGTTTCGTTCCCCTGAACACACCTTACGAGCTTTCGATTTAGGAGTTCATCTGCCTTTTGCCTCATACCTCTTCTCTTTTTTTTTTTTTCCTGTTTCTTTTACAACAGCTAGTAGTTATGTAGGGAGAGGATGTTCAGGTCCCGGCATCCACTCAGTCTGTTCAGAAAAACCCCAACTCTGCAATTTAATTTAATCCCCTTTTTCTTCTTTTGGTCAGCCAGCAAGATTTCAGAAAGGGAACCTGACCTTGTTTTCATTGATCAGTCTGCAGTTTGACCCCAGTGTGGGTCTGGGTTGTCGGGTTTTTGTCTGCTGGTGCAGGGTGGGAAGTGCACAGAATACGCATCGGAAACCAGGCAGTACAAATACCCATAGGAGTGCACTGAATGAGAGACAACAGGCTTTGAGGAGCTGGTTGCAGCCGCTGTGTTTTTCTGATTCAGCAGAAGTCATTGTTACTTGTATGTTTGGGCAAGAAGCTTAGGTGTTTCCATCCCAAATATTTGAAAATTTTGGGAGAAACACATGGCTTCGAGCAGTTGGAAGTAGTTATTTTATTAGTGGTAGCAATACCCGCTTTGTGTGTAACCTCACAGAAGTGTTTCTGCCAAAAGTTATTAGTATTAGTTATTTGTCTTCAAATATCATTTTTTTAAGACATCTGTCTTAGCCTTTGTGGGCACAACCCTTAAGTGTGAGTTACTCTTGGTTTTGGTAAGCTGTTGTTGCCATAATAAAAACAGAGTTTGGAAAAACAAACACCTTGCTGGTGGAGATTTGGTATGGGCTCACCAGCTAGAAGGAGTATGATTGTGAAATAGTTTGCAAGACTCTGCTGAGCTGTGTCTCTGAAGGTTCCAGAGGGTTTCTGGTTCTTTGACTTGTTCTGCTTTCGATCAGATAAAGCCATCAACGTGTTTTGGTTTTGTTTGTCTTCACAGGCGCTGGCAGCCAATGCTGGGACAGGGTTTGCGGTGGCAGAGCCTCAAATTGCCATGTTTTGTGGGAAGCTAAATATGCATGTGAATATCCAGACTGGGAAATGGGAACCTGACACTTCGGGGACCAAGAGCTGCTTTGGAAAAAAGGAAGAGATTCTGCAGTACTGCCAGGAGGTGAGTTTTTCTGTGTGATCCTGAATCTTCACTCCTGCTAAGGAATTGGATTCCAATTTAGCCGCTCAGTGGCAAATTAACCCTGCAGGAGACTAACTTGCGTTTGACTAGCTCAGTTTCCTGAACCGTCTTGCTGTGTTACTGCCCAGGAAGGGCAGGGTGGACGCTGCAGTGGGGTTTAGGAGCTACCTCTGATTTAGATCAGCTTACACTGCCACAGAAGGTCCTTGGACTGTAAGTCAGAGAGGTATGTGTGTCTGCCTTTGCAGGGATTTCTCCAAATGTTCTGCCTCTGAGCCAGTTAACCAGCCTCTGCTCCGTGTCTCTGCAAAATGGAACCTGTCACCTATTCTAATTAGGATGTGGCTGTGTTGTGGTGAGGTGTTCAGATCAGCCAGAATATCGGAAAAATAACTGTCATCAAAACGTTGACGGTATTTTTAGGCTCCTCATGCTTCGTTGTACAAAACATAATCTTCTTTCAGTGTGCTCCAGATACACTGTAGCACATCAGCCTTGATAAGTGTCTTTAATTGCTCCTCTGAGGTGATAGGCACCTAAAGTACCACAAGGAATGGGTTTAGGGTTTTTTTTGTTTGTTTGGTTTTGGTTTGTTTTTTTTTAATGGGAAAGTGATAGAGCACACCGTGTCTGGACTGGAAAATGTTTAAAACTGTTTTACAAGGCTGATATCACCGGGGCTACATTTGTTTCACGTAGCGGAAGCCTAAATATAAGTCAGTGTCTGGAGCCGAGAACTCAAGCGGGACATAGGGATCCTATTAATACATCAGAAGTGGAGCAGTAAGGAAACCTGAGGAGGTGGGTGCATATTAGCTTGACAAGTGACGAGGGAGTCTGAAGATGTTGCTAAACCCTGTTTGTCGGTGATTGCCCTCTTCCAGAGGGTATCGCGCTGCACCAGACGGAATAGAACAGATAAATACTTCGCCTTCACTACCATGCAAAGCCAAACAGCTCAGCTTAGTGCCGATGAAGGCACTTGCCCCTGACCTGGCTTTCCTCTGCCACAAAGAAGCGATGACACATTCCATTTCTCAAACCTTGTGTGACAAACGGCTGGGGGCTTTTTTATTTCTTGAGCTGTTGTAAGCTTGATCCAGAAGGGAATGTGTGTCCGTGTGCAAATTTGACCTTGTTTTTGTGTAGATAATCGGCCTCACTACTGCTGTTCAGGAGCCGCTTTGCACATTCTTTGTCCTTTCTGGAGAGCAACCTACCTCTGTATCTTGTTAAACAGATGTATCCAGACCTTCAGATTACGAATGTGGTGGAAGCCAATCAACCTGTCAGCATCGACAGCTGGTGCAAGAGAGGGAAGAAACAGTGCAAGGAGCACACTCATATTGTCGTGCCCTACAAGTGCCTGGGTGAGTGCGTGGTACGATGTGTTTGTACGTTCTTGTAGGAGGAGCACAGAACTGCCTCCCGGCTTCTTTCAGAGAGGACAACTGAGTTTACAGGGCTTCTCTCGTATCGGGTTGCCATTTCCACGTCCAGCTTCCGCTTAAACGTTTTTACTTCCACAAGATGGAAGTCTGCTTTTCTCGAACAGATCGACAGCTTGATAACAGCTGTGGCGGAATAGTGGTGCCTGGCGTGAAAAAGAAATCCCCGTTCTCTCTGCAACTGTGATAAAAACCTGAAGGCTATTGTATTTGAGTATCACAAAGACATTGGGATTTAATACTCTGATCCTATTTTTGTGGACCTTTAATATTTTGTTGCCTTGGAGACTTAAATGCTCTGTGTGTTCAGGCTTCCTGCCTTGGTCTTGGCAAGAGATCTCTATTCTATTTCGATGACTATATTTAAACTTCGCTGTTTCAAAGAGGCCCTGCTTCTTGCAGCTGTATCCCATGTCCCCACTATGAACTGCAAAAGAATATGAGAGAAACTCTGATGGATTTCATAGTGCTTTCCAGAATCTATCCACCTGCTTGAATCAGGCAACATGTTTAGCTTGTTTACCTTGCGGCTTTTTGACCTCAAGGTTGTGCCTGACACTGTGCTGCACTGCATGTGTTCTCAGCAGTGAGCTTAGTCTCAGCTGGCTGAATCTCTTCTCAGTTATCCAGTGGAAAAGACTAGTTTTGCAAGAAGTCTTGTGCGATCTTGGAGAGTCTGATTGCTGGGAGCATTCAGCGGGAACCAGTTTTCATAATTTCTAGCTGTATCTCGGATTCGTATGTGGTTTGACATAGGAGAACACAAGCAAAGCTGCAGAACCGTGTGGGTACTTGGTCCTATATGTAATACCTTCCCCTAGACAATCAGAAAGCACTTCATAAAAAATGAAATTTGGCGTGGACACGTCCTGGGAGAAAGATGCTTGTCTTGCTAGATATGGAAATTCAGGTTTGAGAAGCACTCAAACGCAGCTGATTGTACTGGGAACTTCGAATGGAAATAAGGATGAAAGCACAATCTCTGGATTTATAAGGAGTCATCTCTTTTAGACATAATCCTTCCCCCAAGCCTATTCTCCATCTGAAAAATAAGCAGATTGTAGTGAGACTGCCCTAAAATTTGATAAGCATTAAACTATCTGTTAAAGTTTTTAATAAGTGTCTTTGACAGTGTTCGTGACTTGCGCAGCCCGGCCTGCAAGGCAGCTTTGGTTTTCAGATTGGAGTTGCGAGTCAGTAGCCCATATGGGTATGAAATACCTTCTGGTTGTCTTTAGCAGCCCACACATTGCTTGTTGTAAATGGATGATGTGTTTCTCTGGGATGCATGTGACTTTTTGATTATAGTTGGCCTATGTGGGGTTTTTTCCCCCCGTTCCTGCTTGTGTCTTCCTTGCTACATCAATGCACAGACTGTCTTGAGGTAGGATGTTGCTGTCACACCATCTCTAACCCTCTCCTGCCTCCCCCCACCAATGAAAGCCCTTTTGTATTTCAAAGGTGAAGAGAGGGGAAGAGGAGAACCCATTAGCACTCTTCACTGAACTGTAAAATAAAGGTAACAATAGGATGATGGGAGCAGGGCTGAGCCTGGTGAGGTGTGAAAAGACAAACTGCTGACAGTTCTGGCTAAGCTGCTAGGTGGCATGGAAGCACCTCTCATGCCTGCTCTGATCTGAAAAGGCAGAGAACTCTTCTTTTTTTGACAGCATGAATGAGGAAGGTGTCCATTAATGCGTAGCCTATAAGGGTTTTCCAGTTCCTAGGTGAATTGGGAGAACCTTCCATGTGTTTTACGCGGCGGTGCTAGGATTCAGTGTTTTTCAAAATAGTTGTTTAATGGCTGCTGTTTGTTGATGAATATCGTGTCTGATCAGTTTGAGTCTTCTGCCTTCAGTCCCCAGAACCACTGTGTCTTGATTTGAAAGTTTGGCCAGTTTTAGCTTTCTTATCAGACGCATTTAAGCCTCTCGTGAGAGGGAAGGGGGAAAGATGAACAACTCAAAATTCTAACTGGCCTGTTTTGAGATGAGAAAATGGGGAAAATATCATTTCTCAGTTGTGTCTATTAGTTTAAAATTTGACTAATTGGAAAAGCATGATGAATGCTAGGTTGATTTCATTATCTTGCAATTGCCGTCAGATAATCTGCCCCTAAGTGCCACTTAACCTGTGTATAGGATGTAGGAGAAGCATCCGTAAGCCTTTGGTATCGACACTAAGGGGCTGCAAAAAAATTGGTCATGCAAAATACTAAAATTTATTTTGAGAAGATAGTGTTGAAGATTGGTTGGAGAAATAATTCTGCTCCCTGAGACTCGATGAGAAAAGGCCTTTGACTTAAAAATCTCTTCTCCGATTTTAAGAAGTGATTCCTAAAGCTGCCGGTCATGTGTGCAAGGTATGTTGGTCTGAAACATTTGGACTGAAGAACTTTTCCTGGTCTTCTCAGAGTATCTCAATGTCTCTTTATTTTAAGATTACTGGATGTGGCATTTAAATCTGCAAGAAAGAAAGAAAAAAATCTCAACTTTGAGAAAATTTCACACTTTGGATTCCAGTGGCAGTGTTTGTTAGGACTTCTGGGCTAAGAACAGAAGTAACGCTTGTGTAGTTCTGATACTTGCTTCACATGTGTTGGTACCGAACTGAGTTGTGGTGGAAATTTAGGTTAAATAGCTTGTAAGTCTAGCTACTGCGGAGTCTATAGAGCAGACTGATTTTCTCTCTCTCTCTCTCTCTCAAAACTTCATCATGCTGGTGAGGTTGTGGTTATCTAAATGTTGGGGTGCAGTGTATTTGCTGACTCTGGTTGTACTCTGTTTTTTGGGCTGTATAGTTTTTATTTTTCCAGTCCCCTGTGTTTTGGGTAGGACTGTCCCAGTCAGGGAATGTGCTACAGTTGGTCCTAAATTAAACCATCTGGAAACAAAACAAAACAAAACCAAACAAGACTTGCTTAGATACCCAGATATTGAAAGCGTAGATAACACTTGCGGCATATAAAAATTTCCAGGCTGTTACAGCACCAGACAGCATGAACTAGCTTTGCTATGATGCAGCTCATTTAGAAATTAGTGATTAAGTAGTTTGAAAACTTCCGTATGCCGATGCAATCTTTTCAAAGGTTTGCGTGAGATCTCTTCGGTCAATCCCGTCTGCTCCACGAACGACGGTTTATTAACTTGCGCTGTAACCTTTGCCTTCAGTTCAGCCCTAGGGTTTGCGTAACGTTTCAGCGATCGGCCCCTACTCCTGTTTTTACCTTGGGAAATCTGAGGCTCTGCTTTTCTGTAAATTTGCAGAGATAGCTGCTGAAATGACCTGTCCCGGTTAAGGATATGGCAAACTTTTAAGGCGTTTGCAGCGAAGTGTACTTTGGGGGGAGTTCTGATGTTGGCTTTGTTTTCTGTTGGAAATGGGACATGTGAGAACCGTGGATGTTTTCTTGTTTTTCAGTGGGTGAGTTTGTAAGCGATGTCCTGCTGGTTCCAGAGAAGTGCCGATTCTTCCACAAGGAGCGCATGGATGTGTGTGAAAGCCATCAGCACTGGCACACTGTAGCAAAAGAGGTAATTGAGCTGCAGGGGCAGGAATATTTATTCTGGATCTGTCCACTTGGAAGCTTCTAGTATTGGAGTACAACCGTGTTTATCTCTGGGGTCTGCTATTCCCATGTTGCAGTCTACGGACTGAAGCAGAGCTCAGTGGGGAAAAATTACGAGTACTCGAGTCACTTAACCTAACAGAGTTATTCTTCACTTCTTCAAAGCTGTCCGAAGTGTCTTGCCCAAGATCATACTGTAGGGTGGAGCTAGGAATTGAAATGGGGTCTTTAGGTTATTGCCATTTGCCAATGGCTCACCCGTCTTTCCAGGGTAGAGAGCTACACTGGTCATAGGATGTTTCCTCTTCTGCTTGCACGTTTTGCCTAAATGTACCTGCTGCTGCTGGGGATTTGGTTGGGAGTGCTTGTTTGGGGACAATCCGAGTTTCATTGCGACCGATTAGTGGAGGTTTTACATAAGAGATGGATTATGTTCTCAGAATAAATCTAGCCCATGGGATGCTTTTTTTATCTGAATGGCAAAAATGTTGCAAAGTCGCTGCACGCCCAGTTGAACCGGGGGCAGGTAATAAAAGCAAGATCATGGACTAAATGTACATGTTTTCCATTTTGAGGAAATTGGCAATTGTAGAAACAGCAGCACAGTGATTAGTTGTGGTGATGCTAGTAAAGATGAGGTTAAGGATGCACCAGCTCAACTTCCCATTTCTTTAAATTCCCAGGAGCAAAAGCCCATCTAAATAAAGCTGTGCTAGAGGAACCACCTTTTAGTTGAGGATCAACTTGTTAAAGTCGAGCAAATTTAAAAATCACTTGCTTCCAACATAGCTGGAGAACTTTTCAAGAAATATTTGGCTCATTTTACATCCGTGCTGTAGCAAAGTGAAGCACGAAAGCGTTCTGTTGTACATAATAAAGCCTGTCTGTCTTCATTTTTTTTTCTGGGGCACCACAAAACCATGTGTTTCCTTAGCTTAAGAGAAGTGTATAGACAAAACATCTAATCGCAGTTTGCATTTGGCTTTTTCTTGAATTATCTGATTGATTTTCATCTACAGCATGTTAAAATAATCTTGACGCAAAGTCCATTTGCGTGATTATTCACTTACTCCAATGTAAAGTTTAATAGATAAAGTTTAATGAAATGGCCAAACAACAGAAAAGCAAACAACAGTTCTGCTTCTTTCAAGTGCTCTCTCCCTTGAGTTGACACAAAACGTCTATAGTTACTTTTCCTGAACTTAGCCAGGCTGCCAGATCAGCGGTTGTTAGGGGCTGGGGGATGTTTGATACGTTAACACCAGCAAGCACCACATGGCTCTGAACCTGAGACTTTTCTGGGGGTTTTGCTGAAGCTACAAGTCTCAAATCTATTTTCCTTTGATGTTGAGACTTAGGTCATATGGTGCTGTTGTCTTTTTGCTGTAAAATTTAGGTCGTTGGTAGCATCCTTGGGATCTGTGATGGGCACACTTCTAGCTTTATGCAAAGCAAGAGCATGATGCTAAACTGACATAAACGGGCTCCTCTTTCAGGCCTGCCTGACAGAAGGGATGATCCTGCACAGTTACGGCATGCTGCTGCCCTGCGGAGTAGACCAGTTCCATGGAACAGAATATGTATGTTGTCCTCAGACAAAGGTTGTGGATGAGGCTCTGTCCAAGGAGGAAGAGGATGAAGACGAGGATGAGGACTATGACCTCTATAAAAGGTAGGGCTCTTACTGGCATACATGTTAACAGCTCTGTATGGGAAGTTGCTGTTTGTGAATATTTCGCATAGCACCTCCCTGGTGGTGAGGACTGAGAGGAGAATTTCTGTGTTTTTGAGTTTCCCAAAGGAGTGTCCTGAGCCTGAAAAAGCCTTTGAGAAGGACAAATGACTTTGCAGTGCTTTTATTACTGGAGGAGCTAAACATCCCCCCTCCCTTCATCCTTAGCCAGTCAAAAAGGCTGTCTGATTGCTACAGTAGGTACCTCTCCCGAATATGGTAGACTTTCAGACTTACTGAAAAGAAGCTGATGAGAAAATGCAAGGAAACCCCACTAAGCCAGAGGCATGGAGAAGCTCTGCCTGCAATAGCAGGTGTGTCTGTAATGAGGGAGGTCCCATTTGCTGCCGTTGCTGGGCCGATCAATAGTCGGTACATTTAATTTTCCCCTCTCTTGTGTTTCTAGAGCAAATGAAAAGAGAATCATCATACTGGTACCTCAAAGGTTGGCTGCAAAGTGATTAGCCTTAACTTTACCCCCTAACTTAACTGTATCCCTTCAGTGAGTTCCCTACAGAGGCAGGTGTAGAAGACTTCACAGGAACAGCTGTGGAGGAAGATGAGGATGAAGAAGATGAAGGGGAAGAGGAGGAGGACGTGGTGGAAGACCGTGACTACTATTACGATAGCTACAAAGCTGACGATTACAATGAAGAGACCCCCACAGAGCCTAGCAACGACAAGGCTGTTTCCGAAAAAGAAGTCAGCAGCGATATGAAATGTAAGACGCATTCTAGCCTACAGGCCTCTTGCTTCCTCGAGAGCGTTCTTGTTGGCTGTCAGTTGGTGATGGGTTCTTGATCAAGTCGATAAATGCCACTTGGAAGTTTTATTTGCTAGATAAGTTAGCAAACAGAGGAAAGCTGATGATGCTTATGTTTCAAGTGTTGAAATTAACTCTCTAGAGCATGGGCCATATGTTTCCAGATAAACAGCAGTTCAGCTGGCAGAAAGCCCAGCGTTTGGCACATCGAACGAGCACCTCCGTGAAGGTGCGGTGTTGAGTCGGAAAACCAGATCTGCGTAGGCTAATTTGGAAAAACCTTGGAGGCGTTTGGGGTACGCTCAGAATTTAAAATCATAGTTTTGGGTGATTACTTCGGATGTGGTGTTTTATACCAGTTTACGAAAAGGAAGCTAAAAGCGGTGGGCTCTGCAGAGGCGGCATGAAGGGGCCATCTGGCCATTTAAGGCTGAGGAAGATACTTAGTGCTGCCTTAATAGCCTTTGCATAAACCCTTCTCTTTCAGGAAAGAAAGTCAGCCAACACAATTGGCCCACTTTTATTACATGAGTCATATATACTTATTGCAGTAGTAATAGATACTAGACTTGCAGTAGCTTTTGTTAAGTGGTCGGTGCCATTGCAGAGGGCATCTGCTGATCGCGTGGTGCCTCAGCGTTATATGATGTCCTATACTTTGCATGTAGAAGTGTCTGCAGAGGAGGGAGGAGGGGAGAGGGAATGAAATTCAATTAGCTACAGATCACTGAATCATTGCCAGTAGTTCTTCCATCTTTTTGGTAAAATGCCAGCATGCTGCAGATAATTTTACTTGCTGAAACAAGGCTTAGCTCATATGTGTACAGGACTGTCTTACAGATCTGCAGGTGTTGAAATAGAATTGGAACAATACCATTGGGGTTTTGGGGGTGCACAGTCTTTTTTTCCCCAAAGTATCATGAACAGTTCACAGAATCACAGAATCATTAAGGTTGGAAAAGACCTCTAAGGTCATCAAGTCCAACCGTCAACCCAACACCGCCATGCCCACTAAACCACGTCCCCAAGTGCCACGTCTGCATGTTTTTTGAACACCTCCAGTGATGGTGACTCCACCGTCTCCTTGGGCAGCCTGTTCCAATGTTTGACCACTCTCTCAGTAAAGAATTTTTTCCTAAAATCAAATCTAAACCTCCCCTGGCGCAACTTGCTAACTTACAAACCGTATCTGTTCTCTTGCCTCAAAATAACGCAGCTGCTTATATGGCCCGCTTATTGTGAAGCAGTCCGCGTGCCGTGGCTACCTGGAGTTTCAATATTTAGCATATAGATTGTTTCAAAACTTAAAAACCTACTGGCTGAGATTGCCATGGCGATCACGTTCCTTTTGCTTAGCCTGCCTTTTCACTTGCTCTTATACCTCAGATGTGAAGTGTCTGTCCAGGCTGAGTGCAGCGGAACAGGGCATCTTTGGATGCTTTAAGCAGCCCTGATGGGTTTTCCTTCCCTCACGTTGGTTTTATACGGTGGGACACCGGATAAAACTCTACCACTGGGACAACCTGAGGCATAACACTGTGGCATCAGCAAAATAGATCCTTGCTGTTTCAGACTCTAGCTAAGGAGAAGATGCTCTTGCAGATGAGAGCTCCGTGTGGAGACAGCTGCTGGGGTAGCTTGCTGCTGCACGTCCACTCCAAAGCACCACGTGCGGGCACTTCTCTGAATAGCCCTGGCAAGCTTTGTGATGGTCGCTTTTGCAATGTTAAAAATCCCCCCAAAACTGATAGAAACCCTTTGGTTGGGGAAGTAGCCATGCTGAGGCCAGCGCCAGTGCCCCAGGAGGAGGTGTGAACTAGAGCCACCGCTGCTTCGTGTAAGTCGCTCGGCGAGGCCTGTGCTCCTCACTAGCTCATGTTCTAACCCATCTCCACACAGCTGTCTGCTCCCAGGAGGCGATGACAGGGCCCTGCCGGGCTGTGATGCCTCGTTGGTACTTCGACCCTAACAAGAGAAAATGCACTCGCTTTATATATGGAGGCTGCGGAGGCAACAGGAACAATTTTGAGTCAGAGGAGTATTGTATGGCTGTGTGTAAAAAGATGAGTAAGTCCTGCCTCCCACTGGCCCTTTTGCAGCTAGCCACTGTCTGTCTGGCGTTTGGTGTCTCCTCCTCCTTGCCTCGGTCAAGAGAGGATACGTGTGTAGCTCATCCTTTTGGTTCCGGTGTCCGCAGCAGTTCTGTCTGTCCTTTTCCAGCAGTCTCCTCTTGTCTCCGCTTCTCTAGGTCCTTAGGCTGAACTTTCCTGGGGAAAGTGGCTCTCGACGTATGCTGTCTGTGCTCACCGTTGGCTTGCAGCTCTTGCTAAGGGCTTAGTTGTCCTCTTCCAGATCCATCCCAGGGACCGGGGGCTGCCTCTAACCTTATGTGAAAACACGTAGCTTGTCTGTTTGCGTAACCGGCTTTTTTCCCCAAACACATGGAAGGAAGCGCTTGCTTTTCCCCGTTGTGTTACCATGCGTATGTTTGACCAGTCGGTCCTGAAAAACAGGCTGGTACTCGCCATTCTCCTGGTTGTAGGTTCTTTCTTGCTGTTGTATTTTGGGAAAGTATCAGAGAAGTAGTATAGAATTCAGATTCCCCCTTTCAGCTTGGTTTGAAATATGACTCGTGATTCAGTCCCTGCATTTTTGAGAGCTTGAGGTTTTTGGCACCAATTTCAACTGGATTTTATGTCAGATGATAAAACTACCAAAACCATTTTAACCTCCTTATTAATCTTATTGTTGAACTCCAGTACTTCCACTTCAGCTACCATTAAAGCCTTTTGAAAGGCTTTTTGTGTTATCTGGGGCTTGGCAGTCTGACTATACAGCCATAATCCTGTTTACAAAATGGGCTTCATGCAAGTGCTTTAGATTGGGCTGATCTAACTGAAGTGGTGAAATAAAAGATGCGGATGTCAGGAGCTTTCTGTACAAAAGTTTGTCCTGTTACAGAGGTATTTGGGGCTGGAAAGAGAGTTCCCTGTGTCCAAGCCTGGTTCAGGTATGCCGGAATACAGTACTGATCTGCTGTTGTCGTCCCATGCATGCAACAATTTTTTCTCTTTCTTCACTCTTCCTTCCCTAGTTAGAGTAAAGGTTCATGGATTCAGGTGCATGCTAAACTGCAAGGTAGATTTTTTTTTTTTCCTGAAGTGTGCTGTCTTTCAATGATGTGTTGGAGGTTTTTTCCTACTCAAATTACTGAAATGGTTGAAAAGTTGCCTTAACTTTCCCTTTCTGCCCTCCCTCTGCTAAAGGGCAGCAACGGAGTGCATCATGTTTGCCATAGATCCTTTCAGAAAGGGCTCTGGGCTGTGTAGTCTCTAAAGCTGTAGCACAGAAACTTGATTCAGCATTTCCTGAACTGCAGTATACGGAGTACAGAGCCCCTGTTGTGGATTTTGCAGATGCTTGAAATTGTCGGTTCTGAAATTGTATTTCTCCCCTTGTTGGATTTGAATGTCTTAAAGATATAAACAGTCCAGTTTATTGGACGAGTCAATTTGTCACACTGAGCATCCTTCTGTTGCTGTCTTGTCTAATATCATTGCCCATTAGTCCTGCACGGTGTGTCTGGTAGGGAAGGTAGGTTTGAAGTGTAAAATATTGGGTAGCGTTTTGTGCAGATTTATTGTCAAGCTCCCTAATCATATTAAGGATGTCTGGAGCCAGCTTGTCAGTGAACAGCTAATGCACAAAATGTCGTTTAAACTATCCAAAGCCAATGTGAAAGGGAAGAGAAAACAAGTTCTTTATTTTGCAATCCAAGTCATTCTGTTGCCGGAGCTGAATAATGCTCGTTTTGGGGCTAATGAGAAGACCGAACAGGTGCCGGTTGCCGCAGTGCATTACTGCGTTGTTGGGATGATGTAACTAACTGATGT
This sequence comes from Phaethon lepturus, assembly GCF_000687285.1. Classification (NCBI taxonomy): domain Eukaryota; kingdom Metazoa; phylum Chordata; class Aves; order Phaethontiformes; family Phaethontidae; genus Phaethon; species Phaethon lepturus. The sequence continues at coordinate 34,713 of NW_010516881.1, read as the reverse complement.
TGTGCAGTAAATTGGCAGCTTAAAGATACCAAAATGGACTCCTGGTAGGTGGCAGTTCAGTAAACTCAGCCTGCCAGATTGTTAATTATGCAGGCGTGGAGATCCTCTCCCTACCTGTCCTTTGCAATCCAGGATCACAGTTTTCTGAGCCTCCGCTTATCCTTACCCTCTCTTTGCAGTGCCAACTGATGATGTGGATGTCTACTTTGAAACCCCAGCCGATGACAACGAGCACGCCCGCTTCCAGAAGGCGAAGGAGCAGCTAGAGGTCAGACACCACAACCGCATGGACCGGGTAAGCATCTAGCGATAGTCTTTTGTGCTGCCGTGCATAGTTGCTGCCTGTGTTTTTCTGGACAAGTTGATGGTGAGTTGACTTCCTTTCCAGTTGCCAGCCTTCTGTGTGTCTCTTGCACCATGACCACACCGTGGCAGTTAGATTTTCATGTCTTCAGTGTGTTGGGAGGGAAGAATCATGCTTGGCTTGCTGCTCAGAGGGCTTAAGTGCTAGATTTAAACCCGACAGCAGCCCTTTTGTGCCTTCAAAACCTGGCCGGGCTGTACAGGGATCTGCCCGTGAAGGCAGATTAGTCCGCGAAGACATAAATGTGTGTCTTGTTGATGTGTTTGTTCCTTTTCTCATCCAGGTGAAAAAGGAATGGGAGGAAGCAGAACACCAAGCTGTAAATCTCCCCAAGGCAGAAAGACAGACTCTCATTCAGGTAAGAGTTGAAGGACCCAAGAAGAAAGTTTGGCCTTCGTCTTCTCAATAAACTAAATGAGAGACACTAATACTGAAAGCCAAAAGACAACTGAGAGGGACCAACAGCTTTCCTGTTCTGTCAACAGCTGCCTTCTGCAGGAGATTTGACTCAATCGTGTGCTTTGTCCTTAGAGCTGGAGATGATCCCATACTGTGCCATGTCCTTTCCTAAGCCCAATAGTAGGAAGCTATCTCACCCCTCGAGCGTAGCGACAGCAGAGCCAAATTGTAACTTCAGACCTTTGGCCTGTTTTGCACTAACCAGTGGCCTCACAGCCCAGTTCGGTTGGCCTTGACTCTCTGGACACACATTTCCTGTTTGGGCAGACTCAGTTGAAAACCACTTAGGCAGCAGATAAAGCTGGTTTGCTGCCAAAATGCCAGTCTTGTGCCTTATGAGGAGAGTTCAGTTAAGTTAATCAGGGATATTCTCAGTTAGGGGCAGGCTCTTCTGGCAGTGACAGCTATATGAAGTTCCCCCAAACAATACACAGCTAAATTACTGACTGCAGCTTTTAAGCCCACTTTGGATTTTATCCTGGAACACAGTTTCTTTCTACATTTTTTAACGTAGGCCACTGTAAATATGTGCAAGTCCAAAAGAATTTTTCATCGTCTCTGTTTGAAACATAACAATGCTTAATGGCCTTTTCTGGTTCGTTTGGAGATGTGGGTTATGACCTTTCTAACAGAATATATAGAGATTTGAGTCGAAGGCACGCTGATGAAGAATCCCTTATGCAACACCTTTGTAGACTTTTGCCAATTTGTATTAATGGCTCTAGGCTGACGGGATCTATCCTGTTTCCATATTGCAAGGTCAAGGGAAAGCGTTAATATTGTGCCACTCGTTCAGCACAGCCCGGATCTCCCAGCTCCAACGTGATGGTTATCTGCAAGGCCATGAGCCCTCTTCAGACCTTTGAAATGGGTCGTGAAGGAAGTTTGGAAGGCTAATGGTCATGATTGAATTTGCAAAGGTGAAATCTGCATCAACATTTCTTTGCGCCCTTCTCTCCTACCGTAGCGCCTAGGACATGCAGTGTGATGGGCTCCGTTTGTTCTAAGGAGTGATGTGAATAGGTGACCGTGATGCGTACAGCGTGTTTCATGCAGGCTGCTTTCTTTGGTCCAGCACTTCCAGGCAATGGTTAAATCTCTGGAGAAAGAGGCAGCAAGCGAGAAGCAGCAGCTCGTGGAAACTCACCTGGCTCGTGTGGAAGCCATGTTGAATGATCGCCGCCGGACTGCTCTGGAGAACTACCTGGCTGCCCTGCAGGCTGACCCGCCGCGGGTGAGCTGCTTTGCAATGAATTTTTACAGCAGGGTAGCCCTGGGGTAGGGGTGGAAGGTGGGAACGGCTTGGTGAGAAGACTGCCTGTGACCTGCCGGGGCAGAAGGTGGGAATAGGTTCCCAGTAAAGCTTTCTCCATCGTGGCAGTTTGTGCCCAAGGCCGAGCAGTGGGTCTCCTAATTGACTCACTTTCCTTTCTGCCTGGTTTAAAAAACCTCCACTTTGTTTAGTGTTCAGAAGGCATAGTGTTCTGAGTTAAGCAGACTTAATTTAAAAAGAAAATATCTGAGAGGTTAGCGCAGGTGATTGATCTGTCCAGTAACAAAGCAGGCTCACAGCTGAAGTGCTGTATTTCAGCTGTGAATTTTATTTGAACCGAATGGACTTGAACTCTTTCCTCTCCTCAAATCCTGCAGCCCCACCGCATCCTGCAAGCTCTGAAGCGCTACGTTCGTGCTGAGAACAAGGACCGTCTGCACACCATCCGCCATTACCAGCATGTCCTGGCAGTTGACCCAGAAAAGGCTGCACAGATGAAATCTCAGGTAAAAGAATGTCTCTATCAAGGGAGGCATTGTTACCCAGCCCTGGCTGTCGGAGACTCTAGAAGGCGTGCGTCGATCCCTCACGCTAATTTTCTGGGTACTATAGCAACTTCTCATCCTTGTACAGAGATCTCCCGTTCTGTATGCACATTGCCTGTCACCGGGTGCGCTGTCTGAACCATTTTCCTTGGTACTTGGCTTGGTGTTAAAAGTTGGAACTCTGGTTTTAGCCGTGAATATTGTTGGTCACAAGGACGAGTCTAGGGGTTTAGAACTAGTTGGGTATCGTTTTTGTGTTTCCCTTTGTCAAGCACCCACAAAATTACGCACTGGGGACTCGGTCATCCTTGAACAGGCTTCCTCCCTTCTTTCAAGACATCGTGTCTATGTGTTCCTCTCGATAGGCTTGCTCTTTGCGACGCCTGTGTTTCTTTGGTTTGTGGGAATTTTCTTGTGCCTCTGCAGAGTTACTGCCTTGTTTCCAAAGCGTAATACGTAACCCTTGCCCAGCACTTGATCATCATTCTTAGCTTTATTAGAAAGTCTTTTTTGGTGAGTTTCTTTTGTGCTGTTGCGATATATTTTACTCCTGAGCAGCCAGAAAGTCATTTTCCTTCTGCTGGATAGTGTATGTGAATATGCTGCTTCAAGTGGGCATCAAGCCTGGCCAATGTTGCAGATATTGCACAAATCTTTTGAATTATGTCCTGATCATTGTTTTTACAACTCACTTTTAAAATGGAGAAAGATGTACTGCAAAGCCTAACTCAAGATTCAAATGAAGAATGGCCTGTTAACACTGAAAGGTCTGTTCATAAGGGTTCAGAGAAGAGTGACTGTCCAGTCGCAGCTTTAGGAATGTAATCTGTGTTTTATCAGTCCCAGTTTGTGGCTGGTCTGGTGCTTTGAAATGTCTTTGCATTCTGTAATGCATGAAAGATAGGCAAGAACAGCAAAGAAGAGAGACGATGCGGTGGAGCATGTTCAGTGCTGCCGAATGGAAATAAATAGGTGCTGAAGAAAAAAAAAAAAGCTGTATAAACAGTAGATGGAAATACTGTGGTTTAAGGGTAAGACTGGGACTACAGTCTGTTACTGTCACCTCTGGTGAGGTGTAGAGCAGTGCTGCAGTGATTTTTTTTTTTTTTTTTTTTTTTTTTTCTGGAAGTCGTACTAGGAGGTGCCTGGTCCCATGGGTTTCACGTGCTAGCGGCGTACCTTCAACTCTTGTCTCCCTGATTCTTGCCGCTTTGCTGAGCTGCGCATCCTCAAAGACTGGTAGCGATTGTGGTATTTACAAGCTGACGTTTGGCTTGTGATGCGGCATATGTGATAGCGTTTTCAGAGACAGCTTAGCATATCAAGCACAGTCCACCCTGACCCTTTGTTCTGATGCTGCCAAAGCCCAAGCCTCCACACAAAGCTGTGTGAACTGTATTCTTAAGCTAAAACCTAAACAGTGCTTAATTCATTCTGAAGGCTGCAGTGTCAACAAATCGACATGCAAGGGATGTGGGTGGTACGGTTCAATTTCCATTCGCTTTACTTTTCAGATGCACTTTAAGCTCCTCAATCGATTCACTTGATTGACAAGCTGCCACATGTAAAATTAAATTGCTTTCATCCTTGCTCTTAAAGGTCAGGTACACATCAGACTGTAAAACAGGTCCATTCAACTCCTTAGCTTTTTCCAACGTTTGGCCGTCCATATATAAATGCTTTTCGTGGTCTGCGTGATCCCTGATTGTGCAGCACCCTCTTCAGGTCAGGCTTGGCTTCACCAGTGACTTTAATGCGCTAGGGAAGAGCGATTTGAGGCTGCGTAGAGTTTGGATTTATTTCTCAAACGGAGGGAGAACGCTGTTGCCAGTGGGTGGGTGTAGCAGGTGTAAGACAAATGTAATGCCACCGTTGTTCTGAAAGGCCCCTTTGTTCTGCAACCAGAGTTGATAGATAATATTGTCTGCTCCCTTTGCCTGTATCTTTTCTAGCAGTCAGGAATGATAATCCATTTAAGAAAGCACTTGCTTGTAGCTGGAAAAGAATTATGACCGTATCTGGCATATGGGAAATATGTCAGTGTTCCCAGCGGAGAGCTGGTTACAGCAAGAGTCAGCTGAATCCTCTCGCTCGCCCCCAGCCTTTCCCAAAATACTGAGGGAGCCATGTACAAACGGCCGGTTCCAGTGAAGCATGACGTGTTAGATAGCATCGGTCAGAGAACTGGACTAGATGGACCTGTGTCCCATTCTGTTGTCTGTCGCAGCAGATCCACCAGTAGTAGATATTTTATTAAACCAGTGAAGTAAGTAATTAAGTGACTGACAGTCCTTGCCTACTCCAACACACTCTTGTGCTTTTGCAGGTGATGACACATCTCCATGTGATTGAGGAGCGGATGAATCAAAGTTTGTCTCTGCTCTACAAGGTGCCATATGTGGCTGAAGAAATCCAGGATGAGATCGGTGAGTGTCTCTGTGTGCCAGCTCCTGTGCCACTGTGTTAGACTATGAGCTTTTACATCAAGTGAAGTGGGCTCCAGAAAGACTGCTAGCTCCTTTGAGGGGCTGCCCTCAACAACAAGCACGTGGGCTTAGGCTTAGGTTTAAGTACCGCAGGGCAGATATTCTCTGGGTTTTGCAATGCAGCCAGTCAGAATAGTTTGTCCCTAAGAATTTTCACTGTCCGTTTAAAAAAAAAGTCAGCAACATTCAAGGAGAGCAAAGCTGTCTCTCAAAGGGAAATGAAGAAGCTCCGTAAAAATAAGCAGATGCTTCCCGGCTTTGTAGGGGTTTAATCCCATCTTGCCAAAACCACTTGCCACATCAAACATCTTGGCCCTTATTTGCATGTATTTCTAGCCAACGCCTTTAGTGAGAATTCCAGATGAGACTTCAGAGCGTGCAAGATAAGATAACCTGGCAGCCCCGAACTGTGTTCCCCTGCAGCCTTGCCTCAGCTAGGTTCAAACCATCTGCCCCTTTCTGTTCCTGCCAGGCTTCATGCAGTTTGTGTAATATTTCCTCCTATTCCTTTCAGATGAGCTGCTTCAGGAGCAACGTGCAGACATGGATCAGTTCACATCCTCCATTTCTGAATCCCAAGTGGATGTCAGAGTGAGCTCTGAGGAGAGCGAAGAAATTCCCCTGGAGGGCAAACCTTTCCGTCCGTTCCAGGTGAAAACCTTCCCAGCCTTGCCTGAAAGCGAAGGTATGTGGAGCTGAAGATTGCGCTCACTGGCTTTACAGAACGCAGGCGCTTTTTCTCAGCTGATAGGCTCAGCTGGGTGGAAGAAAAAGCTCCATCCCTTTGGGTGACTTAGGAGTAAAGCGGTCGCCCCAGCAGAACCCCTCAAACTCTCCACTGGAAAGAGACAGTGCCGCTAGTAATTTGTGTTGAGCTCCTGTCTTGATTTTTCCCATTATCCTCTGTGCAAAATTGTTTTACCTCTTTCTGTTTTTGCAGGGAGTGTTAAACTTTTACTGTGTGGGTTGACTCTGGAATTAATATTCAGTCTTTAACCAAAGTGCTTTCATGTCATGTTAAGTCTTTGTGCCCTGACCTGCTGAAGGACTGCTGGGATTCTCCTTGGTTTTTTTTAAATTTGTATCGGTATTTTTTGTATCGTCGGGTGTTGACAGCTGGTGTGTGCGTATTTATTTTAAAAATGCTTGAAGAGAGCTCTGAGCTTAAAGAAAGCTGTAGACTGAAAGCTTTTCCCAGGGTCTGAGTCAGAAATCATGCGCAAGCCTTTTTTCCTTTCTCTCTTAATCTCCTTTCTCTGCTATTTTTGTTTTTGTTTTCCCTCCTGCTAGATCCTCAGCCGGATTTGTACCATCCAATGAAAAAAGGTTGGTTCTAAGCTACTCCCTCACAGTGCTTTCGATCACTCTCCTACCTTCTCAGTGTGTTTGCTAGCTTCATTTTAGTTTCATACTCACCTTTATTTTCATTTCCCCGCTCTCATTTAGACCAGTAACTTTCGATGTTGCTTGTTTAGGCCTAGTGTTAAAGAAGCGAGCTAGTCGGGGCATCTCATTGACTGTGTGTGTTCCTCTCTGGTGGGCTCGCAGGTGTCTCGGAGTGTACGGAGTAGCTTCTTTGCTCTCAAGAAACATGGGCCTAGCAGTCTGTCTGCAACCGTGCAGTACTTTGCATCTCTTCATGTGCACTCATGTTCGACACTTCTCAAAATAACCCTTGCAGTGCTGATGGTAAATAGCCTAGAGGCTCTTCTGCCTGCTGTGGAACCTGTCCTTACAGCCCGATGACAGCACTAAACTAGGAATGAGAGTGCTGCAGCAGACGTAGGCAATGTTTCCCGGCTAAATGTCCTCATAGATGTTATAGAGTGCAGCCGGTCTGGGACAGATGAACTGGGAGATTCCTTCTTTGTGTTTGTGGTCTCCCCGGCATCGCCTTTTCACACGTAGCATCTCTCCGTACTAGCAAAGTCCTGTGTGATCATCCATTTCTCCTTTAGCTCATTATTAATTCTGTGGTAACTCGGTGCTGGGCTCAAAAAGCGCTGCCTGGGCTCTGAAAGCGGCATAGAAATACTGGCATTAAATTAAATCCTCTGTTAGCCATACAATCTCAGGTAAAGATCAGGCCTGGCTGATCTGCTACCACAGATGTAGTTCCTGCAGCAGAAATGGAAGGCTAATTCTTCAAATGCTCTTGCAGAGCAGTGGTACATGTGCTATGTGTGAGGAGTAAACCCAGCATTTTAATTTGCCTTTGGTTCCAAATATATTGTGCAGAATTTGAAAGGAGAGCGAAGGATTTTGCTAACAACCATTTAATATGAACACAAATAGTCGTGTAACATGATGGAGGCCAGGTAGCTTGAAACTGTTCTCATTATCAGCGTTTCTGTACAAATATAAGTCACCTTCATCCCTCTTGTAGAACAGCGTGCAGCTAATTCAGTGTACTGACTGCTCTGGAAAGAATGGGGACAGCCTTTAGTTTGAATTTTTTTTTTTTTTTTAATGCCTCCGCCCTCCGGACAACTGTTTTGTTGACTTAAAGGTGACAAGTATAGGCTGGTTCTCCCCTTTGGGGTACGTGGAAGAGTTTCTGATGATCTGGGGGCAAAGATTACATCCTGCCTTTGCTCCTTCTCTCCCTTCCCTTTTCTTTGAATTTCACGAAGGCTGCTAGGGAGTTTTTTGGGGGCGTTTTATGTGTGTGTGTGGTTGGGTCTTTTTTCCCTGGGAAGTATATAATCTAAACTGTGCCTTTGAGCTCCATAGAACTGGGTGTGTTATTTGGTACAGCACTGTGTGACAGATAGCAAAGCTCAGTGCAGCAGCTGAACTCTCAGCCCTGGAGACTATGCTGCGTTGGCTCCTGAGAACTGAAGGCCAAAAGCTGACACAGTAGTTCTCTAAAAACGGCTTGTGGCTAGTCTCTCCAGAAAATCCCAATCATTGACTTTCACAATAACTTGACCTGCTTCGACAGCCCTGAGAAGTCCGACTGGCAGTCTTGGCCGTGCTTGGAATCTGATTGCTCTCTCCGAAGAACCGTGTAGGAAAAGGGGATGCGCTGAAACCCAGGATGCTTCTTTTGGGAGGAGTTGGAGCGAAATGTTGATTTCCTTGGCGTTTTCAGGCAGTAAAAGCTTGTCTCTGTAAAAACGTGCCTTGAAGCCAACTAGCCTTGCCTTGCATCTCATCAAAGAACACGCTGCCCGTTTCAGCAGTGGCTGACATAATGTCTTGGGCAACCTGCAAGCTCAGCAGCTTGTGGAGAGGCGTATGCAGTCACCGGCAAAGCATTAAGTGCTGTAGTAATAATTCCCCCACCTCATGCTCCTCGTCGGAGAGACCCCACTGTAGGTTTGAGGCTTTGCTCTCCTGCTTTTGCATTAGGTGTTGCGAAGGCCATTACGTTGTCCCTTCTGAAAATGGAAAACCGGTGTTCTCCTGACTTGCTGCATTCTGTTAGGTCTGAGTATCTTGCATCAGATTCTTCTGTTATTGATCTGATCTATTTATAAATGCTTCAGATCAAAAGGGTTTATGCAGAGCAGCTGCCTTCTGTTAATTGATATTCTTCTCTTGAGCCTATGCTAGTTTCAGCCCAGAGGCGGGCGAGTGATGTCCTGGTACAAAGGCTGGTGTAGTTCTTTGCTCCTCCCCAGCCCTGGGATTTATTGTTTCTGGGCTCGTGCCAGAGAACAGGACGGCAGCTCATTACAGAGCCACGCTGGGTGACCTTGAAATTCTCATTCCCGAGGCGCTTGCCAATACGCTTGATTTCAAAAGAATGGGCGATGCTGAGCGCGCAGTTGAAAGCGTTCCCTGTGCGCTGGCTCTCCGCGGAGAGGAAATGCGTACCTTGCGTCACGGGGGTCACCGTGAGGTGGGGGCGAGCCGGGGTGGCGTTTGCAGAAAGGAACTACGCGCCCACAATTTGTGTTACGTGTTGCCTTGGACCTTCTCTAACAGCAGCACTTCAACAGTACGGTAGTTCTGGATTTGCACTTCAGCCTGGTTTCGGTGAGTCTTGTCTGCTGCTCTCATTGCCACCTCATTTCCCCACATTAACAGACACCCTCCCCCCCCACTTGTCACTGTAGCGTAGTTTATAAGCTCCCTTTCTGACACAACAGCATGAAGACAGATTAATAATCAGCGGTCCACGCGGTTAAACACACTAGCCATGGGAGCTCTACAAAGAGTAGGTAACCCTTCCTAAATGTCACGGAGGACTGACTAACCTGCCTTGCTCTTTTGGTGCAGGTTCTGCCATGACGGAGTTGGATGGGCTGATTGGCGCTGAAGAAAAAGTGATTAACAGCAAAAACAAAGTGGATGAAAATGTGGTGAGCCCTCCACCTGTATTTTGTAAAGCAAAGCCTGCCGTGGACCACTAATTAATAGCAGTAGCTTATTTCCATGTCCCCTTGCTGCTTAGGGAATGTCGGTGTATTCATTATCCATATGGTGTGGGGGAGTCAGTTTTCTGACTATTGTAGGCTCTTAATACTGATTAGCATCAGAAGGGTGGGAGGGTGAGGGAAGGAGAGGGATCTAGATCTTCGGCGGTCTGAGCCGGAGAACTGTCTCATTTAGTAACTGCTTTCCCAAGCAGAGACCCTTTGATATGCCTTTGTTTTAGCTACGTAGCTCGCTAGCTGAATGCACTGAATGCTACTGCGTTCCATCCGTCCTCCCAGCTATTTTTCATGGCAAGAAAGGCCTCACCCTCTTCCGAAAGTGAGCGACCCAGTAGATACTAGCTCTATCTACAGTGTAAAGAATTCACTAGGTTATAGCGGCAGCTGCCTTGCCTCAGTTCCCTAGGTTTAACAAAAAAAAAAAAAAAAGGCTTTTGAGGGTTTCTGCTGTGTCCAAGGCTAGGACCTAGTTTTTCTTCTGGGTCTTCAGTTTGAGGTAGTCTGGACGTCGAAATGGTTGCAGTGCTAACTCAGGTGGTTTTAAAAGCTGCAGAATGTCCCACGCCGCTGAGGGCAGGGGAAAGACGGTAGGTGGTCCTGAGCTTTTGCCAGGATTCCTTCAAGGTCTCTTGTCTGCCTTCGTATTCCTTCTTCCACCTGTTTTTTTGTATGGTTCCTTTCATAAAACGCTTTTGTGACTGTTTTTAGGTAATTGATGAAACTCTTGACGTGAAGGAAATGATTTTCAATGCGGAGCGTGTTGGTGGGCTGGTGGACGAGCCGGTACGTATGTGGCTGCCAAGTCCAGCGATGGGCAAATTCCTAAATTTATGTTTTTGTGCTCCTGCGTGTTAACTAAATTTGGGGTTTGGTGCCTTGACACTGCTCTGGGAGGTCATGCGGAGTGTAACACGGTGGGGCCTTCCTGCATAAAGATGTAAACGGTAAACACACGTTTTAGCTAAACACCCGACTCTCTGGTTGCAGAAGTGTTTTGCGGGATAGGAGAGCGGTCAGCGCCTGTCCAGGAATCCCTAAGCGGGGAGACAACTTTGTGTTCATTATCCTTTTGGTGAAGTATTTAGAGGTGAAATGCTTAGACTCTCTGGTGTAATCAGTCACGTCTTGGTAGCGGAGATGGTTGAAGACGTTATTGGTGGCCACCTTTTAGGTTTGTGTTTAGCAGTGCATCTTCCTCTACCTGCTCCATTGTTTTCTTCCCTCCAGGATAATGACAACTCCCTTCGCGATGACTTCAGTTTCAGCAGCAGCGCCCTTATTGGTCTGTTGGTGATTGCTGTTGCCATAGCTACTGTTATAGTCATCAGCTTGGTGATGCTGAGGAAGAGGCAGTATGGGACCATCAGCCATGGAATTGTGGAGGTGAGAAACCTATGCTGACTATTTTCATCCGTAACCCAGGATGAAAATAGTTGGCGTTGAATCACATGTTGTGTGTACGGGGGCGAAGATGGCAGTAGCTGCCAAGCCATCCGCGGCTCTACTCCTAGCTAGATGGCTCTTAAATCTGTAGGCGCTGACATCTTTGCCGCTTATTTATCAGTATGCAGGTATCGGTCAATGGCGTGCCGTGCTGGGACCTGTCACTTGACAGTTGTACTCGCTTATCACAAGGAATTCAATTAGGCTTCCCTGTCTGGCTCAGGATAGGATTTAGCAGTAAATGAGCTTTTCGGGTGATACCTTTAGCAGGGCAGTAAGTCAGTCAATCTATAGCTATTTGTCCTCCCAACTAATGCAACAACTATTAAGACGGCGTGATTGGCTGAACGCTGAGAAGCGGCGTTCCTTCTTGTTCCTCCTGCTCCCAATGTGCACATTTCTAATGACCACTTAATGGAGTCTGGAGAAAGCTGCTTTTCCCCTTTGCCCAACCAAGGCATGAAATTATAACGACCTCTTTAATGGGAGAAGCGGGTCCCAAATTTGTAACCTTAGTTAACTTCTTAGAGGTGGGTGGAGAACATGCCCAAAGAGGCAGGGGCAGGCAGGAGGCGGCAGCACCCGAACGAGGAGCTCTGCGGAGCACGGGTTTTTTTCTGGCTTGCCTCTCTTCCCGTGTGCTGCTTGCCACGGTATTTATCCAGCGTTTGTCCGTCTGCTCTTGTTACTATGAAATAAGGCTCGCAAGTACCTCCTTTGACCAGTAACCGTCTGGCCTTTCTAAAGGTTGACCCGATGCTTACCCCAGAAGAGCGGCATCTGAGCAAGATGCAAAACCATGGCTACGAGAACCCCACTTACAAATACCTGGAGCAGATGCAGATATAAGAGAGATGAAGATACAACAGCCCTGACCGGGAAAGGAGCAGGGCAGAGGGCCAAAGGGGTCCAGCGTTTTGGATCAACTACTGACCAACAGTTGCTTTGAGGGGACTTCATCTTACATTCAGAACTCCTGGATCATTAAGACTATAATTACTACTGTAGAGTTGCAATTTCCATTCTTTTAAATGGGTGAAGAAATGATAATATAACAATATGATATCTAAATCTCCTTAAACGGGAAAAATGGATCTATTGCAGATATTTGACTGAGATGTAGTTTTCTTTTTTTTTTAAACAATCTCAAAAATACCAGTTCCGTTGTACTGTTGTCTGATACAAGCTCTATATATATAAAATGGGAAATGTTGATTTTTATTTCTGATAGACCACCTGTATATTGAGGGTCATTTGTACCAGCCCAGCCCACCGTGTAAAAAGGAGACAGTTGTGGCTCTTCAGTCATTTTGGCTTTTATATATAAAGCAGTATTCTTTTTTCCTTCTTTTTTTTTTTTTTTTTAAATTAATTTCGCTGGGAGTTGCAAAGAGATTAATTTAGGGACAGGAACTATGACAGCATAAGCAAGGAAGCAATTGGGAATGGTAACTAACAAAAATCCTTAGAAAAAAAGAAAAAGGAAAAAAAAAAAAAGCCCCATCCTCATATGCCAGTGATGTGCACCCTGCTGCTTAGCAGCTCGGGCTCTAGGAATCGAGACTCCCTGGAGGCAAGGAGTTAAAAGGCTTCTAGCATCTCTGTTTATAGTTTTCTAGTGGAATGTTAGAGCATGGTTTGTGCATACTGGGGTCTGCACATTCCCCTGCCGGATTCAGTTCTGCTCTAGAGTTGGAAGTTCCTGGTATTGAATTTAAATCCTCCATTCTGAACCAGTTTCCTTCAGTACTCACCTGGCATTAACAGCCCCCTCTCGCTACTACTTTCTCATTTTCCCCAGCTCTCCTGCCTCACCAACGTGGTAAGTGGTTAAGAGATGCGGGTTTTTTGAGCCTTCGCATCTCTCTTTCGGTGATGTTGGGCCATAGGCACGGCTTTGGGTGTTTGCCCAGACATGACAAATCACTGCAATAATCAGTACCTTGGGAGCTGATGAACGTGGAGTTTGCTTTAACTGGGGAGGGAAGAGAGGGGCAAGTTGGGAAAGGGATACTGCCTGCTTTAAGGGAAATTGGATGCATAGGCCGCAAGAAGAACAAAAGGGGTATTGTTCCGCTCACCATCATGTCTTTGTAATGCTTGTATAGTTGGTGTTAATGCTCACGGCTTTTTTAAATCTGGAGGTTCTGGTAACCTGTGGTGTATTTTTTCTATTTTCCCTGTGACTTTATTTTTTTCTTCCCCTTCCGTGTCTCTTCCCACTATGCACAGATTTACCTGCAAACTCCTTAGTGTGGTCTGTGGGGAATGTACAAAGTTTAAACACATCAATAAACACTTTAACTTCCAGATCGTTTCTTCTCTTTATTCACGGGCTTGCTTACGTTTCTCTCTCCTCCCACCGTGTCCTCGCCAAACCCGCGGAGACCTTCCCCTCTGCTTTGGCGAGGAGGAACGCGCTGGTATTGAGAACGCGGGGCCGTGCCCAGCGTCTCTTGCGGTATTTCCAGATCCCGCCGACCTTTGCGGAGAGGAGGAGGCGCGATGCTAAACGCGACGCCCGGGACTCCTGAATACCGCGACGTCCTCACGCTGGAGCGCAGGTCGGTCAGAGCTGCAGCTGGCGGTCGAAGACGTCGCCGGTGGTTCTGCGGCGGTCAAAATGCCGGAACC
>NW_010516881.1:20250-21079 GCF_000687285.1 Phaethon lepturus | reverse complement strand
AAGCGCTCTGCCGTAGCAAGCCGTTGCCGCCGCTCGGCCGTCCACCCGCACTTCCTCGCGAGCCAGAGGAACGGATCCGGGTGGTGGGGAGGCGGATTTGGGTAGCACGGTGATTGTGCTGGCTTCGTGCTCGGAGCCTGCGTTGCCCGCGTAGCTTAGAAATAGGCTTGGACAGAAAAATTGGGTGGGGGGGGAGGGCAGGAAATCTTCAAATTAATGAGCTAAGAGGGCACTCAGGCCTCAAACAACGGCACAGGTTCCTTGAATGCTTCCTGTTGTGGACGGCCAGATCCGAAATACTTTGAAGACATAAAGAGCCCGGGGCAGTAGTTGGTCTGACTGTGGTTAGTGCTCACTGTATCGCTTCTAACGTTTTTGTTTTACGAAAGGAAATAACTTGACTGGTGTAACTTTCTTTTCCAGAACACCTAAAACTAACAGCCTGTAAAGCTCACGTCTGTCCCTGCTGCTGTATGTCATTCCTCTTCCGTTTTCCTTCTTTGAAGTGTGACCTGGAACGCAAATTCCTCCTCTCTCGCGTCTCGGCAAAATGACTGAAGAGTCATTGCCTTTTGAATGCTGTTTTAGGAGGCCGAGAGACGGAGTTAATCTTCCTTTGCGTTGATCTGAGCAGTTCCCGGTGGGTCGGAATGAAGAGGGGGACAGGAGGTAGGAGGAAACATGAAGACTTAGGAATTCTGAATAGGAAACAATCGTGTGTCCTCTTTCTCCTTCAATGTGGGCTCCTTGGTTCCACTGGAACTTCCACGTTCTGGCTAAATTATTCAGACTCTGCAGGAAAGAACAGATGCTGTCCTAGAAAATGCCG
>NW_010516881.1:18400-20219 GCF_000687285.1 Phaethon lepturus | reverse complement strand
CTGCTGCGGAAAGAGTTTTGATTTCTCAACTGTAAATTTCATTTAAATGATGCCGGAGCCTATCTTCAGTCCAAAGCTGTTCCTTGGACTGCACCCTCAGGTAGGGTGACCTGAGAGAGAGACAAATTACAGAGGCTGTGGATTGAATTCCAGAATTCAATTTGGGTATTAGATTTTTCCTTCGATAAATTCTATTAGTCCTACAAAATAAATACATCAGGCTGGAATCAAAGTCTATTAGTTACATGCTTTGGCACAGACTGCCTGGTGCTCGGGATCGATTCTTTACGATGGATTTTGACTGCCGCTTCTGAAAAAGAACGTTTAAAAGGATTCAGTTGAGGATCGGTGCGAAGACGTGTCCCAGATGTTACTGGTACCAGCCATCCAAAAGAAGGGCTGATATCGCGGCGAAGAGGCCACGGGGTAGTTTCCCGAGACAAGCATCAAAAGTTTCATCGTGTTAAGACACTTAAAATTAGATGGTCCAAAGCACGGTGGAGTATCTGGTTTGTAAAAGACTTGCGGAGCCTCACGGAGAGCTGCGTTTCAGAAGAAAGCTGCAATTTAAAAAAAAAATAAGTCATCCTCTGTTTACCTTTTAAGAGGAGCAGCGTAGTTCTCGGTTAAGGAAAAAGGGTGTTTGAGAGAGGGGCCGTTGGAAACGGGAACACTGAGCGGAGGAGGAAGCGTGAGGTCGGCGTGTCTCCTTTCTCACCGTAAAGCTGTTTGTTAATATCGCTCCTCCGCGACATTAACAAATGATATTAGCGCTGAAACCGTTCTGTGCGCGATGCTGGATGGATGTAACGTGGGCGGATTTATTTTAGCAGCCTCGCTCGTCTTTCACGTGGAAAGCCGCTCTTAACCGAGATGCGCGTGGAGCGTGTTTTCTTCTCCGGCTGACGGAAGAGATGGAAGGTGCCTGTGAGGAGAGGAGCCCGAGTACGTGGTGATGTGGTGCCTTTCCCCGGGCTGCTCCGTCAAAAGGTAACGTTAACCTGAAGGAGCGCGTAAAACCTCCTAATCCCCTCCTTGGACCCGGGGTGTTTTAGCCCCGCTGAGCGTCGGTATTTCTGGGAGCGAGCTGCGCACCTCAAGGTTACGTGTCCTACGTCCAGCGCTTAAAGTCAGCGGCATCGCACGGGCGTTTCGTTGTCTGTGTCTCCCTCGTTGCCTGTGTCTCCGGAGCAGCTGCAACTCGGTATTTGGCGTCAGGGCTCTGCTCGTGGCTGTATTGCAATGGCAGAGGCTTTTAGATGCGCACAGCAAGGGTTGAACGGCGATGAGCCGGGAGAAAGACTTTTTTTTTTTTTTAATAGGACATAGTACCAGGTAAGTGGCAAGCAGAGTAATAAAGGGTAAGGTGGGGAAAGCAAGGGCAGGCGGAGCTCGATGCTGACATTAGGTAGTTTGGAAAGCGTGAAAACATCTCGGTCAAGCCTTTGAACGCCGGTGGGCCGCTGGAAAGGAGCGTCGATCTCCGTGCCGTGCGCAGGAGAGCGGACGGAGTCGGGGAGATAACCTCGGTCCGCGCTGACCCCACGTCCCCGCCTGCCAGGCCGGCGCACGCTGCGCGCCGGCTCCGCCGCAGTTTCTCAGCCCTCGTAAAAAGCTGTTCGTGCTCTCGGTGGGACCCTGTGCAAATCACCTGGCCGCCATCCTTAGCAACTTGGGCAGCTCTAAGGCTTAAAAGCGGTTTCCCCGGTGCAGGAGTCAGGGCATCCTTAACCCTGGCAGCGCCGGATGCCTCTTCCCCAAATCCATCCTTTGATCCCTGGCGGGCGCCGGCCCCTTCGCTGGCGATGTGGCGCAAAGG
>NW_010516881.1:17538-18358 GCF_000687285.1 Phaethon lepturus | reverse complement strand
GCGAGAAGGCTCTGCCGAGCGCGGCACGGAGCGGGGACGAGGCACGAACACGTGTGACTCTGCAGGAACGCAACGCGCGCGTTAAACGCGCAGTTTTGCCGTAGGTACCAGTCACCCGCCGGGGAGCCTGCGCCTTGTTGCGGGAGCGCTTAAGCCCTGGCCTCTTTGGATGGTTTAACGTCGACTGCTTTATTTCGGGCAGCTCGCTTTTCCCCAGAGCCGTTTGGGAACGGGCTGCGGGCTGAGGGAGTTGGTTCCTTAGCACCAGCCGGCCTCCGGATGGCATCTGGGAGGTTCTCCGAGCGGCCGCCCTGCCCATCGCCAGGACGAATGTCCAGCGCGTTTGGACCGAAGGTGATGGGAAAGGCTGGGGCCTGAGGCAAGTGGTCCCATCTCCCTGAAAGGTTGCCACGGGGTATGTCCGTGGGAGGGGGTAAAGACCCTGCGATGGCAGAGGTAAGAGGAGGAGGGGATGGAGCATGAGCTGTGAAGCTTAATATCCTCTTCTGCAGTCGCTGGCTCTGACTGGAAGAACTGGAGATGTTCCTGTTTTCTGGCGGCTTCCTCACCCTCCCTCCTTGCAGCGTCGGGGGGCTGTGGGTGCTACAGCCCGGCCCCGCGTGTGGTGGGAAGGTGGGTGACTGAGCAGGTTTTGTTGGCCGCGCTTTAGACTTCCCCAGATGGTCCCTTGGATCGCGGGGTGGGAGAGCAGAAGGGGCAGGAGGAGCCAGTTTTACCTGTGAATTTTCCTCCTAGCATCCTCTAAGTCCCTGCGGTCTCCGTGGCAACGCGCGCCGGTCCGAATCCTTCCTCTGAGCCT
>NW_010516881.1:17101-17344 GCF_000687285.1 Phaethon lepturus | reverse complement strand
ACGGACCGGCTCCGAGTCCGTGCCCGCACAACTGCGGCTTCTCCCCGCTCGCCCCCGTAGCAGCAAGCGAAGCGCCTGCGGCTGTGAGCGCGTTCGCTCTTCGCTTCGAAACTTCTGCTCGTGCCGGCTGCGCGCGCCGCGGCTCCCGGTTGGACTTGGTGGTCCGCTATGGTCAGACTTGGTGATCTTGAAGGTCTTTTCCAACCTTAATGACTCGCTGATTCCTTCCCGCTGTCTGCGCTT
>NW_010516881.1:16613-16970 GCF_000687285.1 Phaethon lepturus | reverse complement strand
TTTTCCAACCTTAATGACTCGGTGATTCCTTCCAGCTGTCTGCGCTCGCAGAGGGGAGGAGGATGCGATTTCCCCCCGCGCCGCGGAGCCCGGTGACCTCCGAGACCGCAGCCTGCCGTGGGTGTACCGGGAGCTGCAGGGTTCCTTCCGTCCGAGGGAGTGGAAGAGGCGTTTCCTGCGACGACTCGCCTGACCGGAGTGACTAGCAACCTGCTGTAAAGCTGATGAGACGCCTCTCCGGTGCCGTAGCCTTGAGAAGGTCCTGCCGGGACCCCGAGCGCTGGGGGGGGGCCCTTCCGGCCGCTTTCCCCAGCAGGCTGAGTTCTGTAAACCTTAAATTTCTGGGGAGCAGAGGCC
>NW_010516881.1:15940-16572 GCF_000687285.1 Phaethon lepturus | reverse complement strand
CGAGCGGCCCCGTGTTTCTCCTGCTACCGGCAAAAACAGCTACGAGCTGAAATTGTTCTGAAATCCTCTCCCTGTAAAACTTGCTGTTCTAATGTCGAGGGGGCTGCGGGTGCTTTTCTCCTCCTCCTCCCCAGGCTGGGCTGTGCAGGTGAGGGGTAAAGAAGATGCAGCGGTGATGGAGCCGGGATGAATCTCCCTTCGGGGTCGCATCACAGCAGTTGTTGAACGCGTCCTCCTGCAAGGTCTCTGAGATGAAGGGGTCGGTCTGGCCATGGCAAGCCTGAAAATAGAGGAAAATTCTGTCGGATGGTGCCGGGGTGGATTTTTTTTTCTTTTTTTTTTTTTTCTTTAGCTGAAAGCGCAGCTCCTTCCGAGAAAATGCTTGCAGGGAGAAAGCGGTGTAAAGGCTTTCTGAGCAGAGGGAGGGAGGGATCGATTCCCTTGCCTGCTCCCTGGGTGGCTGCTTCGTGCCTGCGCTCCCCGACTTGGTTATCTGGGGCTGGGCTTGGTGCCCCCAGGACGTGCCTTTGAACATACAGCGGGGAGAGGCAGTCCTAAAAGCCATCTGCTTGAAAAAGAGGGGTTGCAGGGTGGGCTTGCTGTGTTTGGGGAGGAGGGCTGGTTTTTCTACC
>NW_010516881.1:4959-15787 GCF_000687285.1 Phaethon lepturus | reverse complement strand
TGCCAGGCCGATGGAGAAATGTAGGTTGGAAGGGACTTCTGGAGGGCACCTGCCCCCCCCGGCCCCGCCGAAAGGGCCAACTCCGCCGTCGAAGGTGACGCTGCCGTTTTCTGCAGCGGCTCCCCGGTTTTTGGGGCGCGAAAAATTAATCTGAATTATTATAGGAGGTCAGTAAAGCCTGAAGGTGAATGCCTACTCTGTCTTAGCAGTGGGCCACAGGAAAAATGCATCTTTTTTTTTTTATTTATTTTTTTTTTCAATCCCCGGGTTTTTGGGGCGCGAAAAATTAATCTGAATTATTATAGGAGGTCAGTAAAGCCTGAAGGTGAATGCCTACTCTGTCTTAGCAGTGGGCCACAGGAAAAATGCATCTTTTTTTTTTTATTTATTTTTTTTTTCAACTCACTGCTGAGACAAGCTTGGAGCAAGTCACTGGAGCTCAGGCCAGCTCCTGAGCATCGGAGCCGGACCGGGACTATCCCGCGGCTTGTGGCTTTGGGGACCGAGCTCTCGGGTGCCGCGTCACGGATCCAAGCTCCGGCTATATTCCAGTCGCTTGGCGTAATAATCCCTTTTGTAAAGATGATGTGTATTTTGTGCCTTCCTCGTAATTCTGGAAAGCTTTTTTTTTTCCTTACTGCTCTCTCCTTGTTTTGAAGGGTGAGTGCCAAGAACATCAGAGAGAAGCTGCTGCGCTATGTGATGAGGCATCCTTCGTTTTTCAGGGTGGTGAGTCAAGAACTACAAGCCAGCGATGGGAAAAAACAGAGAACACGTGAATTTCCTATGACCCAAAGTCATTAGTGGAGTTGAATCTTCCCCAGCAATCAGTTTCGGTATCCAGCAGCGTCTTCTCCATTGGGCATCGCACACTCTTAATTTAGAGGGTGCATTTTTTCCTGTGCCACCAGTTCATATTTCTACAAGGAACTTACTTTACTTAAACATTGACTTATTTTTGAGATACTCAAGTGTCTTCTACTTTTATAGACCATATAATCAGCCAGGGCTGGGGGACAGGACTGAGTCCCTCCAGCAACCCAACGCTTTTACTGATACGTTTGAAATGTCTTTGTGAAGGACAGAAGCTTCAGCACAGCGATTTTTTTTTTTTTCTCCCCACAATGAACTTTCTTTAAAGAAAGAAAGAGAAGTTGGTATTTGATGTCTCTGGCTAATAAAGCAGAGGGGCCAGGACCATGTAACCCTCTGCTCTTTGGGATAGTCGATGTATTATTTTTGCTTGTACTAAAATGTCAAGAGCCAGTCCTCTTCCTTCTGTACTTTTATATACACTTGATGCTGGGCTGTTTTTTGCTGTGTAGAGCTGAATAAAAATGCAGAACATGGTCTGGTGGGGACCTTTATTTTTTCCCCTTGTAACAACTCTAGTGGAAGGGGGGGCATTAGTGGAGTTGAATCTTCCCCAGGACGTGCAATTTTCATTTTTATGGTACTAGACGTCAGGCCCAAACCCATCTCATGCATTTGGGAAGGGGGGACTTTGAGTAGTTGGTTGGGGTTGGGGGTTTTGGGGTTTTATTTTTATTCTCCGAGGGTTTTATTTTATGTTTAAATTTACTTTTTGGGGTTTTTTTTGTTTCTTTATTTTGTAATTTTTTTTTTTAATTTTAGGGCTGTTATGGTGTGTTTTACTTGAACAGACTTAGCGTAGGTGATTCCTTGCAGAGAGGTGTGTATGCCTTCCTCTGCCTCCATTCCTCATTCTTTACCCGAACTGTACCGAGTTAAAAGGTAGCCCCATTGGGTGTTAAGTCATCTTTTATTTTGAAGCTTCTCCACTTACACCTCTTGAATCCCAGCAAAGAGAAAAAGCATGCAGCACTTTTTGTGACAACACGAACAAAGCTTTTATTCAGTGTTGTGTGTTTTATTCAGACATGGAGCGTTACCAAAGAGCTTTACAGTCACCTTTATACGGCCCATGCAGCTGCCAGCACTGCACTGAAGCCTGGTCCAAAATAGAAACTAGTTTCTTACCTAAGATGAAGCAAGTAACACATGAGCTCAAGTGATAATTAAGCAACCTGCTTAACTAAGCTGTGTAGCACAGCCCCGGTCCTTTGTCTTTTTGCCATTTAAATCTGAATTTTACCCGCGCTTTGCTACAGAGCAACCCCAGCTGGCTTTAACTGTAGGCACACACATGCATGATAACTTGAGTTTTCCTTCAGTCAATAAGAAAAAAGAGCAGCTGGGCTTTTCTCATTCTTCTCCACTGGATCCTCTTGGAAAAAGGATGAGGTAGAGGCACAATTTTGGGCTGCTGCCGCCGCCACCACCTCTTCTTCTCTGGTTGCATCTTCCAAAGGCTTCTGTAACAAAAAGGTTTGATGCAGCATTATTTTAAAGTAAAACTACAGGGCAATGGCAGCACAACACAAAAAACTTAACTTACATCCACACGTCACTACTGGCCACCTGTAGAAGACTACAAGGTCTAAGACAAGTGTTTTGGATTTGAAGAGATAAATCAGTTTCATTGTAATAAGAGTTTGAGAATAAAACTTTCTGTTCAGGTGACATTGCTGGGGCCCAAGCCCCAGTTAAGACGCAGAGAGCTCCTGCAAGCTGTTCGCCTGAGCCGTGCCACAGCTTGTCCACGGAGATCTTTCTGACAAATTCAGGAAAAAGGTGGGTTTTGTGCATGGGGTTGCAAACAGAGCCTCCCGGTGAAGAGGACTTGGAGCTGTACCATGCTCATCAGAGGCAGGGGGAAAAACACGACCCCGAGCCCAACAAAAAACATGGTGGGTTGACCTTGGATAGATGCCAAGTGCCCACCAAAGCTGCTCTATCACTCTCCTCCTCAGATGGATGGGGGAGAAAAAAGTATAACAAGAAGCTTGTGGGTCAAGATAAGTACAGGGAGACATCCTTCAGCAATTACTGTTACAGGCAATACAGACTCAATTTAGGGAAATTAGCTCAATTTGTTGCCAATCAAATCAGAGTAGGGTAATGAGAAATAAAAAACAAATCTGAAAACACTTCCTGCCCCACCCTGTTACTCTAGATCTAGGGAAGAAGTTTTTGACAATGAGGGTGGTGAACCACTGGCCCAGGTTGCCCAGAGAGGTGGGAGATGCCCCGTCCCTGAAACCATCCCAGGTCAGGTTGGACGGGGCTCTGAGCAACCTGATCTAGATGAAGGTGTCCCTGCTCATTGCAGGGGGGTTGGACTAGATGATCTTTAAAGGTCCTTTCCAACCCAAACTATTCTATGATTCTAAAACAGACATTTTTTTCCACCCTCGCAGCTCTGTTACGGTACTCACCAGGTGACGGAGCTGTTGAAGCACAGCGTCGGTAGCCAGGTCAGCAAAGGTGATGTACCACAAATACGCTGCAAATCAAATAAAAATGGGAGGTTACCTAATACAGTCTAATAAAACCATCTTTCTACTAAGCTCACACATCAAGGGAGGCGGTGCAAACATTTTCTTTTCCAACAGTATCATCACCCTCCATCTGGAGAAATGAGGGGCAATTACAGGCACCGGGGCAGGAAAGCTAAGACTGCTGCTCTTTCATCCTCACAGCACCAGTTATGGAGAACAGCTAATAAAAGCTATTCCAGTTTCTGATACAGTATTAATGGCTCGAGCTGCATTTCCAAGCAGCGCTGGCAGCTCATCATTTAATGCAGGTATCCCGTTTTCACGCTACATTATCACCACAGGTGGGTATTTCTACCTCGCACATGCGACCAACCCGGAGTCTAGAGAAGGAAAGTCCTAACGGTAATGCTAAGCCTTGAGAACCATCTTTCTTTATACCGGTACCCAACCTCCTGCACCTCGGCGCGCGCAGCGAGCCAGAAGCCGCAGCGATAAGCCCGACTGTTGTTTCGGTTGAGGACTCCGAGGATGACCTCAGGTTGGCTAAGGCACACCGGGGACAAGAGATTTACCAGATTCTAGCAGTTGCGTGCAAGATGTTTTCAAACTCCTTGAAGAAAAACAGTAGGACAGGTAATTACAAACTCATTGAGTTCCACTTTGCTGTACGGAAATGTTGAAAGCGCCCAGCCCTTAACCGCAGCTGCGGGCGCACGCAGCTGTTGCCTGGCTGCCTGCTGCGTTTCCTTGCCTTGGTCTTCACGGCATCAACGCACCAACTGCTGAGCAGTACCTGGGGAAAGCTGGCGGAGCTCCGGTCCACGTGCGGCGGACCTCCGAGGAGTGACAAAGAGCACGGGCTTACCTGAAGCCACCAAGGAAAACAGCCTCTCGCAGCAAGATGATGACCTGGGAAGACCTCAGGGGACCGAGGGTGCTGTACTGGTCCACTGTCAAAGTTGCTTCCCGTGAGGAGAAGGATGCTCTCGCTGAACTTCAAAACACCCTACGGAACCAGCACAAGCCGTGCATCCAGCACAGCCAGGTAGCCCACGACCAACCTTGGCAGGTAGACACGCTGCGTGAGCCTCACCGCGTCCTGTAAGGCAAATAGATATCAATAGGCTTAAGTATAAAACATGAACTGTAATTGTTTGGGGTTATGTAAGTATGTCTTGAAACACCTCCGCTATACCCAGAGTTTTTGGCTCACCTGAAGCTGCCAACACGTTCCGACGTTTTACAAAGCAGCCGCTCTTAGCCTGAAGTAACAAGGACATTACACCGTGCCTGGTTGCTGAACAACCATAAATCTGCCGTGCTGCCGTTTGATACCAAAGGATCTCCGATGAACACAGAAATTTCTTTGGGGAAACACATTGGCACACCTGGTTGTTTTTTTAATTTTAGGGTTTTTCCCCCCCTGAAACGCAGTCATTCCTATTTCTGAAGCAGTGCTGGGGAAAAACACAACCACCCACCAGAAATTCAAATACCTGTCCATGTGTCAGGCCAGATATGCGTGACCTGAACAGTACAAGACAGGTTAGATTCCACAGATGACATATCAAGGGGAAAACTGAACATTCTTTCAATAATGCCACTCTCACACAAGTGTCACCGAGACTCTTAAAATGCATGATTTATGAGCATCATGTCATACACACGCATTCAGCAAAGCATTTGCCGGTCTGAGTCCCACGGATCTTAGTACAAATAATGATAAGTTTAACATTACATCATATAACTCCTGCCGAAACCCAGAGCTACACAACAGCGGAACAGCCGGAGCATCACGCAGGCCGAGCGACCTCCTCCCCACCAAACGCTTCACCACCACCACCCAAACACAGCCCAAGGCGCCGGGCTACGCTGATGAGCGTGCAACAGCCCGGAATTCAACCCTCTGAGGTGCAAAGCGCTTCAGCCTGACCCAGGGAAACGCCAAAGCACACACCTGGTTTTAAGACCAAAACTGCAGCACCTCCACTAACGTTACGTGGTGACACACTTAGCTGGAGGAGGACGGAGTCCTTGACCCTCCGTGGAAAGAGAACCCAGAAGGGAGGCTGCGTTTATCGCAACAGTCAAGCCAACACCTCTGCAAGGGAGTGCTCGGACACAAACCCTTCAGCGGCCCGAGTCGTCAGGCACCCAAATCCGCGGCGGTATGGGACCCTTTCGCCAAGTTTCGCCGGCGCCCGCACCGCCCGTTAGCAAATACGACATCGGTAGGCGAACGCCCCAGCAGTCGCACCAAGAAAAAAACCAAAAACAAAACAAAACAAGCCAAACCAACCTACCCCAGCCAAAGTTGGAAAGCTTTCCCCTCCTTGGCAGTACTTATCTGTACGCTGTGATGTCCCGTGAAACTTGCACCCTCTTTTTTCTGCAGACAAATACTCAGTCTGTTCGTTAACGGAGAGCAGGACTTACGCTTGACCTGAACGTCTCCGATACAACTAATACCGCAGGCCTCCCACATCTTGGCCCTCTGCCTGTCCTAGGACAAATACCAGGCTTCCCCCCGCCGAGAGGCATCCATCCTCTGTACAGACTCACTAAACCCTGACCCCAGATTGCTTCTCTTAAAAATACCTCCTCTCTCACGGGAGGTAAAGCCAGCCGCTGCGACGCCTCGCGCACGTCGTTCACGGGAGCCAGCAAAGAGGTCAGGGTAGATGGGTGCATCCGGCTTTGGGTCTTCAGTCTTGATCCGTCCCTCGGAAGATCCTCTTCCGTAGCACCAGGCAACCACAACACAAATCTTCACGTGGGTGCCGTTTCAAACGGCACGGCGAGGCACGGCGCGCCAGGCAACGCTATGCCCCATGGGCAACCGCGATTGACCTTCCCTGAACCAACATTTCGCTGCTGCGCCCGGCTGGGGTATGGAAAACGCCCAAATATTGCCGTGCCGCCTGCCACGAGTCTTACCGACCGCTCTGTCCTGGCCCCTCCGGGATGGTGGCTTGCAACTGAGGTCCCAAGGGCAGGCAGCAAGTGGATGACCCCTTCTCTAGCAATGCCCCGCAGAAGCAGGCAGGACCCAGCTACTGCGTTACTAAAACTGCTAAACGGTTCGTTACGGGCTGCCGGTATCGTGCCTAGCCTGCCCACGAGTTTTAGATGAGGTTCGAGTTACGCATACTTGGAGAGGATGTGTAAGCATGTACCGCTTGCTGTGGTGGTTTAAATTCCTTCAGTTAATAGGCAGGGAATGCAGTAAGATTTAAAAAAATAATAATAATTTGTAAGTTCTGGAAAAATTACCTAGAAAATCCAATTGTCCTCTGAACGGCAACTGCACTAAGTTTGGAAACTAAATTCGCTAATTAAACTGAAACGGTAGGTTTTAGTGGTGCTTAAAGTGCTAATTTCAACTCCTCTTTAAACCGTGAATCTCCAGCAAGTCTCTCAGTAACAACAGTAAAAGTTTTGCATAAAGATGCCAGGTTCCGCAAGCCCGCAAAGGACTTCAGCTCTTCTCGGAGCACCTTTCCGTATGGTCTCAAAAAGCTTCTCCTCCCTTCAGCTGCAGCAAGAGGGGACCCCAAAGCACACCTTGCCTTCACCAGCCGTTCTACCAACGGCTTTCACAGCCAGTTCCTCCAGGTTAAGGGCCTGTCACTGACATTTGCCAGCAGCAGAGGATTTGCGAAGAGGGGAAAAGCCCTTTCAGGGGTCTTCTCACAGCCTTTAACCACGTACCAACTTAAATCTGGAAGCACAAGGGTCTCCGTTCCTGCCAAACACTTCAGCACGCGCGTGCTCTGGGTAGCTCAATCAATTCCCTAGTCTAACTGTGCAGTAAAAAACATTTGCCATTAAAAACACCTGTCTTAATGTTTCTGTACGCTCAAAGACAGGAAACAAAGATAAAACGCGGGTAAGTATTACATTAGCTCCTGGCTCGTGCGCTACCGTTTAGTTAAAGATTAACAACTTGCTCACGTGGGGGTCAGCGTAGAGATGTGGCTTCACTTTCTGGGCAAGGAACTTCCACGAGCAGATCACAGCCCACAGCCCGTGAAAAAAAGAAAATTCACGTTGGCGCGGCACGTCCGCATCGCTGCCGTCTCCCTGGGGAACAACAGCACAGCTAGACCATAGAAGCTTCACGAGGAATCAAATGCTCCTCCACAAAATAACGCTACGTCAGCAGGGGAACAGTATCAGTTGGGTCTGCGTATAATAACAAGGTCCCCGCTAATTAAACCCACCATGGAGAGGTGGGGATTGCGACGGAGTGGGATGTCACAGCTCTATATTCCCACCCTATTTCAGGGTCACCCGTGTCTGTCCGCAGCACGCCACCAGCAATGGTTTTGGGTGGACAGCACAGGCTTTCCTGGTCAACAATGCATCGTCTAGCCCACGAGTTTATTAAGATGAATCGATGAGTTTTATGATTTATTAAGCCTTCTGCCTCAATGGGAAAGAGCGCTTTGAGTTACAGGCTCGTTATAGAAGATAGCAAATCCACGCACAGCCTAGCTAGGAACTGCTCTACAAATGCAATTACAGCCGCAACCACCTCATTTCTTCTTTCTACTCTGTTGGCCCAACGAACATTAGTCCTACCTCAAATATGCGGCACCTCTATCACTCAACTAGATGACAGGCAATTTTGCACGCCCCGTTCAAGGAAAACCTGGTGCTTTAGCTTTAGGCTCAGAGCATGATCCCACTAAGCTTGTTAAAACACACAGCCAAGTTGAGCAGTAAGTATTTGCTCTTATCTGCATTTATTCAAGGAAAGAAAAAAAAAACAACCCATCCCTACTACAGACCTACATTTTAAGTAGCAAAAACCTTGGTGAGAGGGAGATTCAGCGTTACCTAGATAACAGCAGGGCAAGAAAAAAACAGGAAAGAAGTAACATTAGTTGATTAAAGGGGAAAGAGATTTTCTTTCCCTTTCTTTTCAAAGTGCAGCACACAGGGTTCTAACCTATGCACTGAGCTTCCCATTAATGGCAGCAAGTCTACGACAAGTTGACCGAACGACCCTGCTTCTAGTCCCATGAGGATTATTAATAACCAAAGCACATCACCTCCACGGAGCACGTTTGAGGCTCTCACTCTGGCACAGGAGACCCCCATCAGCCCTAGTGAAAAGCAACGTGCCCCACCAGATCCTGGAGAAGCCATCGTCCGCGAACGCCAGCCCGCTTTACAACCCCACATGACAGTCCTCTGTGTGTGGGTGCCAAACGTGGGAGCCCAAAAGGCTGCACTCCCCTTGGTTTCTTTGCTCCTCAAGGTCCTTTTCTTGACAGCCGCCAGCAACATGAAGCATTGGTCTCCTTCCAGCCCTGCTCCAAAGGGAGAAAATAAAAGAAAGTTTAAAAAAAATAAAATAACATATGAAGCGCTCGCTCTTCTAGGGACCTCCTGTGGGGCTGGGAATTGCAACCGCTTTGAGCCGGGGAGGATTCTTCTTTCCTCCCAAATGCTTGCTTGAGTTCTTGGAGTTGTGCAGAGCGGCAGCATTGAGACTAAGCTGCCTTCTGCACGTCTTAGGGGAGGAGTACAGCGAAGGTATTAAAAGTTAATAATACTAGTAAAACTGTTTGCGCTCCCCTGTTCACCTCACCCAGCCCTTAGCGAAGGGCATGGCCCAAGCGTTCTACCCGTTGATGATGAACTTCCTGACGAACTTGCTGTTCTTTCACTAGTCCTGGTTAATGGCATCTTTTAAATTCGGTTTTGTTCTTCATGGCAGGAAGCGTCTCCCTGTGCTATTCTGCTACAAACCAAGTGAAAGACCTAAGGGAAAAACAAACAAACAAAAAAAAACCCCAAAAAACACCCCACATATACCCCCGGACACCAAGCATAAAGCAGACACCGAGAAGGGAAAGGTTTTGTTTCTGTCTCTGCGTTGGTAGTGACCAGCTCCAGGGAGGGAATAAAGCCGCCTGAGGAGGAGAAAAGCCATTCCTGCACCAAGATTGCCACACAGCCCAGCTCTCAGATGCTCACCAGGAGCATCCGTACGCCCAGCCTGGACCAAACAGGCCGCCTCGCCTATCTAACTCGTCCTCTCAGCTTCTGGTCAAGCAGGTTCGTGCCAGCGCTAACAGGGGAAAAGCCCATCCCTGGCCACCAACCCCTTCCTCCAGGCAGATCTGGCCACCTTCAGCCACACGCAGTCCCGTCCCTCTGACACTTCATCCACACCCCAAACCATTTTGAAGTCGGACATCGCCTTAGCCGTGCCTTCAACCTCAAGGCATCGTATTCATGAGATCCACTAGATCCGTCGAGATGCTTCGTTCAAGTACTTTATTGGTGATCACGTACACTCTGCGCACATTAAGCTTTATACAAAAAACCCTCCATTAAACACCAGAGTGAGCAACAGCCACCAGGAGCTTTGAATGCTGGTTTGGCTCCCTTCTGCAGAGCCGAAGCGAAAACAATGTTAAAAAAATAGCCAAAACGGACGACGACGGTTGGATTCCACCAGCAAACCAGTCCTGCAGTGCGCAGCCCCAGCTGCAGCACCGAAAATTAAAAACCCCCTCCCAGACGCGCCTGGTTCGCTCTTGCTACCGCTGAAGGGACGCACGGGAAAGGCTTCGCATCTCCTGCCGCGCTCCGCTTTCGGGGTCCTGCCTCTCACTTCTGGTGCTCCGCCGTCAAGTGCCGGTGTAGTTTATCCAGACTAATTAGAAACCTCGTTTCAAGAGCTCTAAGCCAGCGGGGGAGAAGTTTCCTTGCCCGCCACGGCCTCATTTGTCATCCGAGGTGCTCTCCGGCAGCAGGGCGCCGCTGGAGCTCTTCTTGCTTTTGCGCATACACATGCCGCAGTCCAGCTCCACGTCGATGTCCCCGAATTTCAGGTGGCAGGACTCGTTGCAGCTGCAGGAGAGACGGTGACACCGGTCAGGTATTTGCGGGCAGCGAGAGCCGTCGGCTCACCCCAGCCCGCTTGGGAAGGGCTGAGGAGCATCTGCTCCACGGTGGTACCGAGCCCATCCTCTCCAGCCAAGCCATGGACTAGTCCATGCTTGGACATGCATGGACACCCGCTTTTCTTATCCCATGATACACTAGCAGCTGGATTCCCCAGGGTAATCTTGGGTCTAGGTATTGCTCTTGGCCATCCCAGCTCGTGCACCGTGCCGGGACCCCTCTCCCCCACGTACCAGCGAGATGCGGCAGAGTTTGCTGCCAAGACGGCGAGAACGCCCGCGTAGTGCCAGCAGAAGCACATGGTGAGGAACGCGAAGTTGCTGCGCTCGGTCTGATCCCAGCCCGGTCCTCCCCACGGAGGGGACAGCACAAAGCCAATCTGGCGGCAGACAGAAGGGATGTGAGGCATCAGCACGAGCCAGGCTTTAGCACGTCCCTCCTTGCTTTCCCTCCTGATTTCAGCCGAGCTGCTGCAGCTCACCGGGGACTCAGAGGCCAAATAATCCCCCATGACACCTGGACCACCCCCCTCAGCACCCCCA